>NC_142929.1:149306431-149351431 GCF_046866305.1 Octopus bimaculoides | reverse complement strand
TAAGTTAAAATATGTCTGTGATATATTTCATCTGCTTAAAGACAAATTCATATATATAAATTCATGTATATACATATATATATGTGTGTGTGTGTGTGTGTGTACGTGTATATATATAATACACACACATACATGGATATACATGTTTTGTAAATCATATTTGCCTCTACGCTAACCTTGACATGAATGTGTAGCGTGTTAAACGGCAGAAAAGAGTAAATTTTACACATGATTCACAAGCTGTTTGATTTACACAACTGTTTCAATGTAAAATAGCGCATCATCTTTTATATAATATACTCGATAAATTTAAATGTAATCGTCTACCCATCTCGTCAGGAGAAAACCGAAAAATGGAAACCAAAATGATTTTACGTATTTGAATGTGCTATACGCGAAAGAGAAAAAAAATATGTATAAAGTTAAAAAGTACAAAATGGGACTCGGTCGAATAGAAATGTAAGAGAGAGAATAGGGATTGGGCAGGAGAAGCAAAAAAAAAAAAAAAAAGGGAGAAACGGTGATGAAAAGCATAGAGAAGCTAACAGCGTTTCTGGAAGAAATAATAAGCATAGAGAGAAATATATGAATAAGCAAATCAGCATGTCATTGCACACATAAAAACCAATAAATATTCAAATACATATAATGCATATATACATGTGTGTGTGAGTGTTTGTGTGTGTATTCAGACAACACATATTCTCACATACATAAAATATATATGCTTATTTTACACATTTGTGTGCACACACGCACGCAAAACACACAAACACACATACACATAAACGCACACATACACATAAACACACACATACACATAAACACACACATATATCGACAGGAAATTGAAAACTTTCGTGTCCATAATGCAAGCCATATGCTACAATTAGTCCCAGAGAGAAGGGCCACTGCACATAAAAACAAGATTCCCATGGAGAGAAAAGTTCTTATGAGAAGGCATACAATGATTGCAAACCACCCCAACAGAGAACTCAATGGAAGTGAAAAATCCCGGCTTGGAAACAGCACTGTTGGAGATTGAGAAACAACTGTAGCGCTTCCATGAGAAGCAAAGAGCAGACAAAGAAACCTGGGTCATAACAGATATAAAATGAAATCCTAAGGCCTTCATTAGATACGCCAAGGAGACTGCCTCCGTGCGTTGCAGGGTAGGGCCACTCCTCCAAAAACATGGCTCCCTCACGGAAAACTCAATGAGGATAAGTGAAACACTGAATGAACAATTCAAAAGTGTCTTCACCCCACCCTTACGGCACATGGAAGTTACCAAACCTTTAGAATTCTTTACAGCTACAGATGCAGAAACGGAGGCAGAAAATATTGACTACATCAGTATCAAAGAAGAGGTATAGACGATGTAAACACAAACTCAGTTGTTGGCCCCGATGGATTCCCAGCAATCTATCTCGAGTCATGTAAACGAGTCCTTGCAAAACCACTTGAACTTCTTTCAGAACTTCCTTGGAAACGGCAAGCTCCCGGACAAACTGGAGGAGGGAATAATATGCCCTATTCATAAAGGATGAAGTAGAGCTGATGCTAAAAACTATATGCTTATCTCTCAGACATCACATATTAGCAAATTCGTAGAACGAATAGTCAGAAGGAAATTGATTACATTCCTTGAAGAGAATGACTTGCTGACTGACACCCTACACGGTTTTTGACCTGGTAGAAACTCCCTGACACAACATTTGCAGCATTTCGACTGGGTGCTAAAGCATCTACTCAACAACTCAAATGTGGGCTGCAAAAGCCTTTGATGAAGGTGACCATGATAGGATATGTCACAAGCTGCGTAATCATGGGATAGTTGGAAAAATTGGAGAATGGCTACATGACTTTCTAAAAGATAGAAATCAGGTAGTAGAGACCAGCGGAGCCACCTCTAAGGAAACACAAATAATGAGTGGTGTTCCACAGGGCACTGTCTTGAGGCCGCTGCTATTCATAGTAGCCCTCTCAGATATGCCCTCAGCTGTCCAAGTAGCCACCCTTGCTAGCTATGCAGACGATAAAAAGTCTCTCAGAAGATACAGAACCCTGGAGACGTTGCACATCTGCAATGGAATTTGAGCATAATATACAGGTGGGCTGAAGAAAATTTCATGCAGTTTAATGCTGGAAAATTTCAAGCCAGATGCTACTAACACACGAAGCTCAATGAAAAGCAGGATTCTGAGTGCTGAATCAAAATCAGTGTTTGATCTTGGCATCGTCATGAGTAACAATGCATCTTTCCAGGTGCATGTTATTAAGGTGACAATAAAATACAGACGGTTGGCCGGATAGATCCTTCGAACTTTCAAAACAAGCGAACAGGAAGCCATAATGATCCTCTGGAGGACTTCGTCCTCAGTCGCCTGGATTATTGCTCCTAATTGTGGACACTATACAGTGTAAAATTAACGAGGGAACTCGAGGTGATCCATCGAAGCTACACAACACAAAGCCCGAGAGACCTGCATGGCGTGCATGTAGGCGTTTTCAAAACAAAACTGGAGCTTCTTCTGTAACAGTTTCGGATAAACCTACTTCAAGGCAAGAGACACAGATGAGGGCAGTAACATCAAACTGCTCCATCCACCAAACGCCACATATTAGAGGAGGTTTATTGAAAATGTAGCTAAGCAAACGGCAGTGTCTTAGCATGGCCGCAGCCCTTGGACAGCACCTGAAAATTAGAAAATTCATTATATATATATGTATACGAGTTTGTGTGATTGTGTAAAGAAAAATATATTAATCATTGAAATTCCGACTTAGTCTGATTTTCACGTTTTATTATTTGCAATATATTACAAATTTACAATACTGAAATAAACTGGTGTTTTCATGTGTTACGCAATCAGCAGGTTTATGTAATGACAATCGTGTTCCACGATTGACAATTGTTGTGACGTAATTGGATTTATCCCTTAAATACCATCCGATGGGCCGCAGCAGGTTGAATCTTACGAACTGTATTCTGACCAATCAGCATGTGGCTTAAGTGTCATGGATTGGTGAGCGCGCCAACTAAGTTCTAACTGCATTACTACCAATTAGTATGTGGCTTAGACGTCACGGTTTGGTGGGCACGTCAAGGATTCTTTACTTTGACTGCGCTTAAATGAATAATTGTTTGGCTATATTTTCGATTATTGTAAACTACATTCCTGTTTTCATTGAATTCTATTGTTACTTCAGAAATGGTGACATTTCAGTCGAGTCAATGTTCATTTGGTCAACACTACTATCATTCTCCCATCACTTTCATTATTGTTGTTGCTAGCGGTGGCAGTGATAACAGTAGTAATATAGCAGTAGTACTTACTATTTTTATTATTATTATTATTATTATTATTATTTTATGTTTGACTTTTGTTTTGCATTTGTACAAGTTGGATCCAAGTCTCACCCAGAGACCTCAAGAGACAACAAGTTAGAAGTGCATGTAGGTGTTATGCCTAGGGTACCATATATTTGGATTTGTACATTTGGATTTGTACTAGAGAATGTTTAAGAAACCATGAGAAAATTGTGTTTGTTTTAGAATTTGAGATCACATAGACAGTATTTTACGTAGGATATGGGCAGTTCCCATGAGCACTATCTTTTGAACTTCAGCCATTTTGGGGTTTCCTGGTATCTGATCTAGGTAGTAATCAGCCCGTTTCCCTGTCATTCCCAGGGCACCTATGACAATAGGTATTGTTTTCGTCTTCAGATTCCACATTTTGCTAATTTCTATTTCAAGATTGTTGTTGTTGTTGCTGCTGCTGCTGCTGCTGCTGCTGCTGCTGCTGCTGTTGTATTGAAGGTTATATTAGCAGAGTTGTATGAAGTTTTGCTAAATAATATCTATACATTTCAATCTATCACGTCTGATGCTTTAAATTTTAATCTTTATAACTGGTATTAGTATTCAGTATCAAATACAATAAGAAATTTATGGCCAATGTACTTAAAATAACATTCCAAAAAGGATGCATTTTTCCATAGTCATTATATAATATATATATATATATATATATATATATATATATGAATTCATTATGCCAAATATATAATATACAAAAATTACCTTTAGCATTTTTAATATTGATATATTCATAACATTTCTCAGTCTAGAAATACAAATTTTATGTCTTTAAATAATTCATTCTCGGAGTAAACAAAGATTCTTTTACTATTCTAAATAATAATAATAATCTTCAAACGCTTAGCCCTAGAAAAAAAAACAGAATAGGAAATATTATTGGGTTTACCGTTCTGTTTTCTTTAAATATGAAATGAAAATTACCATAAATAGTTATTGTTTAAAATTCGTAAGAAAAACTTTACTGTATATCATAAATATCATCAAAACCTTAATAAGTCAAATATTGTCTATCAAATCAGATATCATGTACTAACACACATATCTGAACCTCTTTAAGTTAAATAAGCAAGCTATTAACTGTCGACATCATGAACATATCAGCAGGCTTGCGTATTATAGTAATGATAGTAATAATGATATGAATAGTTATAATAATAATCTTTTCTACTATAAGAACAAGGCCTGAAATTTGGGAGAGGGCGTCTTGTCGATTATATCGACTCCAGTGTTTCACTGGTGCTTATTTCATCGACCTCGGCGGAATTTGAACTCAAAACGTAGTGGCAGACGAAATATCGCTAAGCATTTCGCCCGACGGGCTAATGATTCAACCAGCTGACCGCCTTAATAATAATAATAATAATAATAATAATAATAATAATAATAATAATAATAAACACCCTGAGGGAGATTATGTAACGGTTCTTTGGGACTTTCCAGTATGTACAGATCGGATCATCCAAGCAAATAAGCTAGATATTGTTGTGAAAGATCAAAGCAATAAAGTCTGTTTATTGAATGACATGAGCATACCATGTGACTCTGTGACCATAATATCTCGGCAAAAGAATTTGATAAGCTCAGAAAATATAAAGATTTGCTAATCGAAATCGGAAAGATGTGGCATCTCAAGACGTTTACAATACCAGTGATTGTAGGAGCACTTGGAATGAACAAAAACGGAACTGAAAATTATTTAAGAATCATCCCTGGCTTACCATCCATGCAGGAAGTGCAAAAGTTTGTTTTAACTGATACGTCACACGTATTGAGAGGAGCATTGTCGTCGTGAATTTTCTTTCTCTTTTTCCCCTTTATTTTCTGTTTACCTTTTATTTTTTTTATTTCTTTCTTTTTCTCTCTGTCCTGCTTCCTCTTTTTCTTTATCACAGGACTTTGTAAATGAACAATCTAATGTGTTTATTTTAATGGCCTACCAGTCTATACAGTGCGTTCCCCTGCCATAGGTGTCAGGAAGACACTCGGCAAGAAATGGAAACAGAATTGAAAGATAATAATAATAATAATAATGATGGTGATAAATATTCTAAGGAGACGCGCTCTTTCCACTCCTTTTCTGCTTGGCACTGACGCTTTTATCTGACGGGCTAAACAGAAATAGATGTGGATACAACTGTTACGGTAAAACGCTCAACCATATCTTGCATATGGATGATCTAAAACTGTATGCTACAAATGTTAAACAGCTGGAAACATTGCTACAGACAGTAAGTAGATTTACCAAAGAAATGAGCATGAAATTTGGCTTAGAAAGGGGAAAAGAGGAAACCTAGTTAAGAGCAACAACATCACAGTTAATAAAACAAATGAAATAAGGGAATTAGACGAAAGTCAGATATACAAATACTTAGGAATCAATGAACTAGATACGATACAACACACACAGATGAAAGAGAAGATAAAAAAGGAATACTATAGATGAGTTAGATTAATACTGAAAACAGAGCTCAATGCGAAGAACAAGATAATAGGTATCAACACTCTAGCCGTTCCAGTAATAAACTACAGCTACAATATTCTTAACTGGACTCCAAATGAACTAATCAAAATAGACAGGAAAACAAGAATAATAATGACAGTATTTGGGATGCACCACCCAAAATCTGACATAGAAAGGCTATATATACAACATATTGAAGGTAGTAGAGGCCTTATACAGTTAGAAAACTATTACAAAATAAGGACCATAGGACTACAGAAGTGCCTACTTCAGAAGCAATGAAAACTAATACAAACAGCCACAAAACACGAATAAAACAAAACTGTTTTCAATCTTTAAGGAAGCTGACAAACACACAAATAAAATAAAAAGACATTCAAACAAATACATAAGAAAACGCCAGGACACACAAGTATATATAACATACAGAATATAGCATTACTAGGCACTGTTCACATCCTACGTAAAACACATTAAATACAGTGAAAATAAGAGCACCACAACAAACCACAGCACATATCCAAAGCACACAGACCTGCGCTCGGTAGTGCAGTGAATGCACGTGATAAAAAAAGGGCTACTGAATAATCATAATAATAATAATAATAGTAGTAGTAGTAGTAGTAGTAGTACCACCAGGCAGTGGCTCTCATGGCTTCTGATCTTAACTGATAACAAGTGTTATCATGTACATGTTTTTGACTTGGTGTAAAAGACGGGCTACAGCAAATATTCTGCTCAACACCACAGATTAGCTTGTCAGTTGCTTGATAATAATAATAATGATGATGATGATGATGACCAGTTAGCGACTGACGATACATGCATCTCTGATCACGCGCAGGAGTAGTGGAGGTGTATCATAGTCATGTGTTGAGAGTTAATCTTTGGATTTTGAATAGTTCACCTCTGGTAAAGCAATACAAACATAGTAAGAAACTGCAATCAGTCTCAAAGGAGGCATATAAAAATAGATGAGCGCTTAACCTTTATAGTTATGATGATAAGGAGGACGCACCACACACTAAGGCAGCAAAAATGTGTAAAACAAAGACCAAACATGAAAGCTTGTAGGTAATATTGAGACTGTGGCAAGAAAAACCATTGCACGGACAATACCCCAATCGAGCTGGGACAGCTGATGTAGATATGAGAACTCAGCAGTGGCTGCAGTGTTGATTTGAAAGAAGAAACAGAAGGAGTTATCCTAGCGGTACAAGCTCAGAGTCTCCTCTCTCGTAATTACCCTGTTAATGTCACAAACAATGAGGTAGACACAAATTGTAGACTTTGCAATGACAAATTGGAGAGTATTGACCACATTGTTGCCAGTTGCTCAGTCCTTGCACCTACAGGATATAAAATGATCGAGTTGGTAGCATTGCTTGGAGCTGCAAGAATTATTCACAGGCTTCTTGAATCATGACCAGTAAACAAGTGTCGCCTTAGTCTGCTGGCTTGTGGACAGCTGACACTTACCATCATACCCAGCATAAATGATTCATTTATTTGCTACAATGGCGAAAGTTGGGTGGGGAGAGCGGGATGCACAATACAAAGACAGACATAAAATGTAGTGGCTTACATATAATGAAATTATAAAAGTAAAATACACGATATACACTGAAAAAGAAGAGACATATCTATAGTATACAGAGGTTAAAAAAAACAGTGGCAGAGAGGATGATAGAGATGTGGCCCGCCCGATATAGGAAGGCCTCTAAGGATAATCGAGGAACCCCACTGTCTGAGATTTCCCTGAAACACTAGTTGCAAGTTCCCTCTCCAATTCTTTCTCTCCGACTCACAGGTCTACACTTAGGGAGATACCGTTCACCCTTGCCATCTTCGCAACTTTCACCCTCCTTTCCATAAATTCACTCGAGGAAAGCACTTCCCTCTCCACTCTCAATTTCCTTGTCAAGTGAAACTGGAAGAAGTCAATGAGAGCTCTACCAAAGCCGAATGTATCAGTCCTCATGCCTTTCAGCCTTGTCCAACAAAAACCTCCTTCGCTACAGCCACCAGGCAAAGGAAAACTGCCTTGCTTGTCCGATTGAAGAAGCACGGCGGTCCAATCATCGCTACAGACTCGACCGACAGACGGATCCGTGCCCCACTCAACAGCAGCTGTTCGACATAACCCCACAATGCCCGGATACTGAGCAAGTGCGTGCAAAATGGTTTCGTCACTTTGCGTGCACCTCAGAAAAGTCCGTCTGATAGCACATCTGAACCTATAGATTTTATCTCAAACCGGTAGCGTCCACCCACACGCCCTGGTAGCACTTCCAGGCCAGTGCCAACTGGAAATTATCCATGATAGCTTCCGACCGGAAAGTCAGTTTGTTTTCTAGCCAATTTGTTTTCGTTGCTCAGAATCTCCCCGAGAACATCGTCGCACTTCGCCGACATTAATTTTCTATAAATTTCTGAAGCCGAACATCAACCGAGCCTATTATAGAAGGCTGTGAGCATCTGACAACATTCTAGGTGACAGGGGCCCAGTTTCGGTCTTTTCTTCATCCAGACTGCAGCTTCGGAAAGTAGACGAGCTGTGGAAAGACGAGCCTCACAAACGGAGCCCACTCACGCTCGAAATCGTTCCAGGGGGCGTAACATAAGAGCGTGTCTGCGCATTAGTGGCAACGGCATACTTAATCCGCTACTCAGAGGATGATGGCAATAAACTGACCGCCTAATCATTTGAACGCGTCTCTTCCACAAGAATTTTAATAAGAGACGCTCCCACCTGGTCAAGCTATAACCGGGACAAAGCACCTCGGTCAGGCGATAAATAATAACGGAGGCAATGTAAGCATTCGCCAACTCTGCCGGACCTTTCAGGGATAGCTTCATCTCAATCCATTTTTGGGTAAGACTGGCCACCCTGTTCGCCACCTCGTCCCAGTTCTTATCCACCTGAAAGTCAGGACCACACCAGACCCCAAGCAGTTTAATTGGTCCGATGGTATCGTCATGCCTCCCCAGGAAGACAACCGCAAAACCACCGATTTGTCGGCGTTGATTTTAGCTCCTGCAACCGACTCATATCCTTTTAGGATGATGCCGACTATCTCCAATTCGGAGGCGCCCGATATCATATCGGTGACGTCGTCTGCGTATGCTGACATTGCCCTTCCTTATCCCAGTTTGAAAGGGATGGTCCTTAGCTGTACCAACTTCCGCAGCAGTGGCTCGAGTGCCAACACATACAGAAGAGGTGACAGTGGACAGCCCTGACGGATCGAGCATGCGATGTCAAACGGTTCTGATAGGTGGCCGTTTACTTTGACCACTGGACAGGTGCCGCTGTGCATTGCAGCGATCCTGCCTCTGAAAATACGTCCGAAACCGCCTGCTTTCAGGATGGCTTCCAAGTAGCGATGGTCAACCTTATCGAATGCTTTTGAATGATCCAAATTAATCAGAACACCCTCGAAGCCAGCTTTGGTCCCAGCCTTTTCTTTGATGTATCGCATAAGGTGGAGGTAGTCGTGGATAGACCTGCTCGGGAGTGCGCACATTTGCACTTCTCCGACTTGGCTATCGATGACAAGCGCCAGCCTTTTCGCTAATAAATACCTCTTAAAGCAACTGGAAATCCTCTGCAAGATTGATGTCTTTCACCAAACAGCTTTATTGGGCATAGTGCACATCTTAAGAAAAGTGTTATATGTCTGAGGTTCTTGTTGTGACTTGACGGATGACTAAAGACTCCGGTGCATATATTACTTACACTATGTTACGAAGGAATAACAATAATAATAATAATCCTTTCTACCATAGGTGCAAAGCCTGAAATTTGGGGGAGGAGATACGTCGATTGCAGGACTCAACTGGTAATTTAATTTATCGACCCTGAAGGGATAAAAGGCAAAGTCGAACATGGTGGAACTTGAACTCAGAAAGTGAAGACAGACAGAATGCCGTTAAGCATACCGCCTTGCGTGCTAACGATTTTGCCAGTTTGCCGCCAATAATGATAATAATATCCATGAAAAAATTTAACGTAGCATGTAAAACTGCAATTTCAATTTTAAAATAATGAAAGCAAAAAGAGGAAAATAATAATTGTTTTTCTAAAGTTAACTCTAAATTACCTAACGCTAAAACCTATCCTTGACTAATCCTAATATGCTTCTACGTAATTTTAAGGTGAAAGAAAATTGCCCTCAGCCAGCTATTGCCGATAGCCAACGTTGTAACATAGACTCTAACTATATTGTTAAATCACATATTTTCAAAGGTATTACTTGCACTGTCACTAATTTTTTAATGGTGCTCTTAAAATTCTCAAATTCGTTGACTAATATATGTTCAATTTGAAGGCTAAGGCTAAAATCCTTCCGTATGGCTAGGAATGGTCAATTATAAAATCTGCAAAACCAATGTGGAAGGAAATATTACAGTTTATGAACATGTGAAATTTTAGAGATATCGATAGTTCAACCAGATCGTTTCTTAAAAAATATATGAAATTATAATAAATTGTCATCTACATTTTATTTTTAATGATGTTAAACAAAGAGATAAAAATATCAAAAGAAAGTTAATTTGCATTCCATGAAATATTCCATGAAATATCACGGAATGGGTTAAAACATTTAAATATTATTTGAGTCAATCTTAAGCTTCTATATAACTGATGAGATTTGAGATTAACATACAAACGGTGCAGGCGTATCTGTGTAGTTGGAAGCTTACTTCCCAACCTCATGGTTCTAAATTCAGTCCCAATGTATGAGGGCAACTCAAAGTCGTGGCCCGTGGACCGGTGCCGGTCCACGAGCCATCGGCTACCGGTATGCTGCGTGTTTCCAAAAAAGAAAGAAACATTATAAAATGCTTATTAAATGCTTATGTAATAGTGTATTATTTGTTTACAAAAAAGGCGGCGAGCTGGCAGGAACGTTGGCATACCGGGCGAAATGCTCGGCATAAATATATGCACATGTATATATCTATGTGTCTGTGTTTGTCTCCCCATCTCCGCTTGACAAACGGTGTCGGTGTGCTTACCTTCCCGTAAATAAGTGGCTCGGCAAAGAGACTGATAAGATAAGTACTAGGCTTAAAAGTAAGTCCTGGTGTCGATTTGTTTGACTAACGCCATTCAAGGCAGTGCTCGAGCATGGCCACATTCGAATGAGTGAAGCTAATTAAAGAATAAAGGAATAAGAGAATAATGTGTGTGTGTTTTTGTGTCTGTGTTTCTCCCCTACACATCCTGTGTTGGTTTATTTACCTCCCCGTAACTTAGTGGTTCAGCAAAACGAGTAGGATAGAATAAGTACCAGGTTTAAAACAAATAAAGTACTGAGGTCGCATCATTCGACTAAACGTTCTTCAAGGCGGTGCCCGAGAATGGCCACAGATAAAAGATAAGCACGTATAATATAGATATGTATTTGTGACTATATCTCACCTCTTATTTCTATTTTCATACATATGTGTAAACGTATATATACGTACATGTATGTATATATATATATATATATATATATATATATATATATATATATATATATATATATAATGTTTTCTACTCTAAGCAAGAGGCTCGAAATTTTGGGGAGGGGCCAGTCTATTAGATCGACCCCAGTACGCAATTTATCGACCCAGAAAGGATGAAAGACAAAATCGACCTCGGCGGAATTTGAGCTCAGAACGTAAAGACAGACGAAATACCGCTAAGCATTTCGCCCGGAGTGCTAATGTTTCTGCCAGCTCGCCACCTTATCTATATAGTCTAATATAATAATGAGCATAGTGTTTTTATATATTTGTATATATATATTTGTCCAAAATCACGCTGGACGCGGAGGAAGAGAGAAAATAGTAATTCAGTGAAGGAGAAGTAGTGAGAGATGTAGTGAAAGAAAGTGACAACAATGACAGAAAGGAAGGAGTGATAGATGAATAGGGAAGGAAGGGGTGAAAAAACATCAGTGTTTCAACTCTGTGTGAGTATATAGGTTTGTGTGTGTGCGTGTAGAAGGGAAGTGTGTGAATGTTTCTGTCTGATTATTGTGTCTTATTTTGTACCTTATTTATATATAAAATACAACAATTAGCCCGCATCATTGATGGCACGTAGTCAGCTAATATATATATATATATATATATATATATATATATAATGGATAAGAAATAGTGGTACAACGATGCACCGATGTTTGCTGGAAATAGCAGTCAATAACATTGGTGCTTCGCTGTAGCACTATTTCTTATGTCTTATTCTAACTGCTTGAGACTTGGATGTTGAAGCTTCGTAGAAAGAGATCCTCTGAAACTCTTAACAACGGGTTGTTGTCCGCTCTCACTAAATTTACCGGAGTAAGTGAAAACGAGGACACTGAGAAGTGAAATGATAATAATAAGAAGAAGAAGAAGAATATATATATATACCAATAAGAATGTATACCGCACAAGTGCAACGGACTTCTGCAGAATGTGTGGGAACTTATATATGCATGCATATTCGTATGTATGCTTGTATACGTATTAGTTTGTATACACACACACATATGCAGACATAGATGTGTGCATATGCGTATTTATTTATGTATGTGTGTACGTGCGATGCCTGAGCGGTGAAATGTCTTACAAGACACACGAAACGAATCGGGGAAATTGGAATCCACCCTCAGATATAAAAGAAAATATTCAACCATAACCAACAACTGGTCCAATAAATAGCCCATGCATAGCTTAAAAATCCCTCCCATTTGTCAGATCCCCATAGAATACAGTAACCCCTCCTTCATGGTGTGCATGGAGTAACAGTTCAATAAAAAAAAAGACCTACTGACACATTATCATGTAATTAGATATGATAATGACCGGTGTAATCAAGCCAGCATATGCTAAATGTGATTAATTAGTAAACATATTTAGCACAATGAATTTGTCAATGCTTTATTGCCGACTTGAGAAAGGGCTGGGCACATCATTAAATAGTCGCAACACTCCCTATTAGAGCCGAAATATTTAGACTCTACAGTGAAATTAAGTTACATTTAATATTTTAGGATACTCGAAGGCAGCGAGGTGGCAGAATCGTTAGCACGCCGGGAGAAATGCTTAGCGACATTTCATCCGTTTTTATGTTCTGAGTTCAAATTCCACCGGGGTCGAGTTTACCTTTCATCCTTTCGGGGGTCGATAAAAAGAGTGCCAGAATGAACACTTGAGTCGCTGTAGTCAACTTACCTCTCCATCGAACTTGCTGGCCTTGTGCCCCAATTCGAAACTAATATTATAAGATATTCAATTGTGCCAAGACAGTTTGGTACGTGTTATTTGAATATAACTAGATAGGTTTCGTCGTTCATTTTTGGAGTTTTAGAACTTGAATTTTTGAGTTTTAAAACAGTTTGAATTGTCTTAATTTATTTTTATCAACGGTAACATAGATTGCATGAAGCATTGATAAATGTACATGTTGTTAATTACTAAGCAATGTAAGTTATAAAGATTAATCTTACATGTCGGTGGCTTGTATTTTTACTTGGTTATCATCAAACTATGTTATCAATTTTTATAACTAACATTATGTTGACTTTAAAAAAATAATAATAGACATAATTTATTTCTATATTTTATCAAAATTGGACGGTAAAATATACCATTTCTTATTGATCAACCGTAAGCTAGCAGCAGACCTGATTCAGCTGTCTTATGCCCGAATACGTTAAAACCGTCATTATCTCGATCTTCTCTTTACAGATTTTGGGCATCGATATGTTTTCCATTTTTAAAAATGTTAGATTATGATTTGAAAATTTAACTGCTCTTTCGACCAAGAAGAGACAAATCAACATAAGAATCTCTATGTGACCTCTCGAAACGCTAGAAGTAGCAGTCAAATTGCCATCAAATTATATTGTATTATCTTAGAAAAAGAACAAATTTGTCACTCAAATTCTCTGATCTTTGGATCTTATCTTTATATATATATATATATATATATATATATATATATATATATATATACAGTACTGAAGACACGACTCTTCTAGTTTTATATTAGTCTGTGTGAGTGTGTGTGTGTGTGCATGCACGTGCGTGTATAACATATATGATAAACAGTAGTCTATATCATTGGCTCCTTACCACACCACTATAGATAGATAGATAGATAGGTAGATAGGTAGATAGAAAATTTCATACTTTCATATGAGATCCTTGCAGCTTGTTTGGAACTTGGAACAGTAACACTCGTACATTATTTACATTATTCACATTTGACGGATATTTGTCCTCATCTTGTTTACTGTTAACACGTTTCAGCTGATATACTCTCTAGCCTTCATCAGGTGTCTTGGGGAAATTTCGAATCTGGGTTCTCATTCCTAAGGTATTTTTCGATGTTATTATTATTATTATTATTATTATTATTATTATTATTATACAGGTCAAATAATAATAATATCGAAAAATACCTTAGGAATGAGATCCCAGGTTCGAAATTTCTCCAAGACACTATCCTATCGATATATCTTCCACAAAGCAAGTCATATACCACAGATGTGAATAGGTTCTGTTAAGTAAATAAAAAAGCGGGAATTCAAGTATATTTACTTTAGAAGTGTGTAGACGCACCATGTTTTCAGACATTTTAAATATGCTGTAATATATTTTTGGCATCTGTCGGTTAAATAACGGACTGAAGATTTTATGCTGTAGACACCATATTTCACTCCACATTTCAGACTCTGTAATTATTCTCGTAATCAATTTTGGTCCTCTAGACGGATAATTTGACCTAGCCACCGGCAAGATTTCAATCCCGAGACAGAATTTCAGAACAACGCACAAAGAATTGGATATGATACTGCAAGACGCTCTAAAACATTTCGCCAGTACACCGACATCTCTTACGGAAATGTTGCAACTTTATTCCGTCTTTTAAAATTAAATGTGTTTTTATCCTTTACTTGTTTCAGTCATTTGATTTCGGCCATGCTGGGGGACTGCCTTTGATATTAGTCGAACAAATCGACCCAAGGACTTATTTTTAAAGCCTAGTACTTATTCTATCGGTCTTTTATTCTTTCATTCGTTTCAGTCATTTGACTGCGGCCATGCTGGGGCACCGCCTTTAGTCGAACAAATCGACCCCCAGGACTTATACTTTATAAGCCAGGTACTTATTTTATCCGTTTCTGTTGCAGAACCGCTGAGTTACGGGGATGCAAAGACACCAGCGTCGGTTGTCAAGCGATGGTGGGAGGACAGATACACAAATACATACATGCGTGTGTGTGTGCGTAGCAAATGAAAGACAGAAGATGGAATATACGAGAATTTTGTTTTATTATTCATTATATATACATATATATATATTTATCTTATAACTTGGTTTAAGAAGCGACAAAATTTAGATAATCATCCTATTGTTATGATTTACATTAACATAATAAATACATATAACACAATAAATACACCAAGACAAGGAACATATCAATATATTATTTAGAATGGAAATAACAAATACATGAGGTAACAATATACGTGAAAAGGACAAATAAATAAATAAATAAATAAAGAGTGATATATCGATTAAAAATCGTATTCAATTTAAGATTTAAAAGCGTTGAATTAAGGATTAAAAGTTGGTAGTGAGAAATCTTGATGATGGATTTAATTTTAGAGGAGTTACAAAGAAATGTTTATAGAGGGTTATAACGCCATATATGAAGTAATTCGACGATCGTTTCTGGGGTCCATTAGTCAACAAGTTAGGAATCCTTTAGTTTCACACTGATAATGTCCCCTTTATCAGGAATAAGTAAATAGATAATTAAGTTTGAAGAAATGTAAGAGAAAAGAAAATTTTAGGTTACATTATGTTAGTTGTCGGCTATTCTATCTGATACTAACTCTTTTACGATGATACACGCTTATATACGAAAGGAAATTTCTACTGTAGGATGATAGGAGAATTTTTTTTAAACGATGATGATGATGATGAAGGAGAGAGAAGAAAAGAACAGTAGCGGCAAGGACGCATAATTGTCAGTAAGATATCGGAATAAGGAAATAAGAGGATAAAAGAGAAAAGTATAGAGCAACAATATTATGTAAAATACCAGTTTGATGGCGATTCTACATGAAATAATTTTATTCCATGTCTTTTCTTTTTGTATATGCACTATGCTAAGGAATCCATTTATCAGCCTCTCTCCCCCACTTCGTCTATCTATCTATCTATCTATCTATACATATATGTATATACGTATATATATAAATATATATATAAATATATATATATATATACATATTTGTACATACACACACACACACTCATATATATATATATATATATATATATATATATATATATATATATATATATCACTTTATCTCTCTATATCGTTCTCTGTCTCTCTGTCTCTCTCTCTTTCTTTGGTTCTCCCTTTCTTTATCTTACACTTTCTTTATACATGCACCACAAACACACACTCACACACACATGTATCTGTTATATCTGACAAGTATTCACAAATATACACTCATATTCACATGCACACACATTCTTTCTCTCCTTCTCTCTCACACACACACACACACACATATACATACACAGACACTCACGCGCACACACACGTATATAATCTTGTGTGTTATCTACTACTTAAATATGATCTCTGTTGTACATACAAGAAATCCTCGACGTCATCATCATCATCATCCTCATGATAGTCATCATCATCATCATCATCATCCTCATGATAGTCATCATCATCATCATCCTTATGATAGTCATCATCATCATCATCATTCTGATCATCATCATTATCTTCATGCTATTTGTCTGTCTTGCCATTTTTATTCGCTATCATCATTATTTCTTGAGTTAGCCAATTAAGGCGTGTTATTGGAATCATTAATTGCAGTGATGCAATTATTGCAAAATACCAGCAAGCTAATTCTTTAGTAGAAAATTAGAAAGAAAAATATAACGCAATAGGAAAATTGTCCTCGTTTATATGTTATTATCATCATCATAATCATCATCATCATCATCTTCTTCTTCTTCTTCATCATCAGTATCATCATCGTCATGGTAGTCATCATCATCATTATCATCATAATCATTATGTCATTATTTTAATATCTATTTCCGTTTTTCTTTTTTTTCTTCTTCCTTATTATTCAGTAATTCTTCCTTTAGTCATTATATATTCCTAAAACACTTGGAGGTTTACGTCTCTTCTGCTTTCTGTACGAACTCACTTTCCTATTGTATTGGTCTGACGGAAAGGTCCGTTCGTTTTGTTTTGTTTTTTTAAGCGAAAATAAGACAGAAATTTTAAACGCAAAGCGATTCACTCAATCAACCGTTTCGTTCCAATATTTTCTGCTCTTTTCTAGGCAGATCTATTATCTTCTGCTCAAAAAATTTCGTCTTTACTGGCGAAAAATATCCCTTGTCAAATTTTACTTTCTCTTCAGATTTGAAGGTCTATCCACTCAATGAATTTTGAAAAGATCGAAGCAGTTGCAAATCTAAAGGCAAATATGGAGGGTGCGATAAAACTTCTCAATCAAGACCCTGTAATTTCTGCCTCATCTCCAGAGAAGCGTGCGGTCTGACATTGTCATGATGAAGTACGAGGCCTTTACGATTAAAAAGTACTGGACGCTTCTGGTCGATCACCGTGTTTAATTTGCTCAGCTTGTCACAGTAAACATCCTAATTGATGGTTCCCTCCGTGAGAAGAAGCAATGAAAGATGACACCCTTCGAATCCCACCAAACTGAAAGTATAACCGAATTCATGTGAACTCCTGCTTTGGAGATTGCTTTTGGTGGTTCGCCGTGCTTCCTCCATTATCGTTTCTGCTTCACATTGTTATAGACGATCTGTTTCGTCTCCTCTTGACAATCTCTTCAAAAGATTATGGCTTTCTTCGTTTCTACAACGAATCTCTGATGGAAATCCGTAGTATGAGGTTAGCGTCATTAAACAGCGACAGCTGACGTAACATACATAATGAAGATGGTTTTCAACATTCGATTTTGATAGCTGGGAAATATCTGCAATCATTCTGATGGTAAAACAGGGATTGGTGTCGCAGTTAGCCTCAGTTGGCCGGACAAAGCGAGATACATCTTGAACTAAAATATTTCCCGGTCGAAATCTTGTAAACCACTTCTGGTATGCCCTTTCTGTAACAGCGGTTGACAATGTTCATTTTGATCTCCATTTACAGGGTGATCACAAGCAGACGAAATACAACCTGTCTCGTCGCAAGTTCGCGCTGAAACACCAAGTATCTAACGAGTACTTATGCGCAAGGGACAGATTGAAGTTTACTTTTTAGAGTGCTTGAAGTTCAGAGTCTGCAAAAACAGAACAGACTTTTTGACCAACCTAATAGTTATAGCTTTATTTGATTCACTTCGATTAGACATTCTGGGAACTTCTCAACGTGGTGTTGATATAGATTTTATGGCTGTTATTTTAGCAGTCGTTGCTATTAAAGCTGTTGTTGCTATGTTCTAGGTTCATTATTTAGTGTCTTTATTTTTGTATGTCTCCTAAAAATGTTTTCTTTATATCTTCGGATCACCGTTACTTTCTTAAACTATATATATGTGTGCGTATATCTGTGCATGTGAGTGTGTCAGTTTCTTTGTACGTGGACGTGTGTGTGTGTGTGTGTGTGTGTGTGTGTGTGTGTGTGTGTGTGTGTATGTTGGTGTTTGTGTACCTATGTCCACTTCTTCAGTAACTGGGTTTCATTCTTGGTTCTCAACCACCACCACCACCACCACTACTACTACTACTACTACTACGAACTACTGCTACTGCCACTGCTGCTGCAATTACAACCACTACTAATTTATATCTAGCTCATGCAACTTTACAAAAGTGAATACTCCTTATAGACATGCACACACGCATACACACACACACACACACACACACACATTCACACACGCACATACACATGCATACATTATGCAAAATCGGACTCGTACAGGCGTGCAACCACACATATAAACACACACATAAATTTGTGCGTGTAATATATATATATATATATATATATATATATATATATATATATATATATATATATATATATATATATACACACACACACGAACTCACATACATACACACACTCGCGTATACAAGGATGTAGCTTTATATTCATTCTCTTCTTTTTGTAATAATTTAGTTTTATTTTATTTTCTTTCTTTCTTTCTTTGTTTCTTTCTCGTGTTTAAAACTGTACCGAATTCCAAACGATATACTTTACAATTCCAAATTGGGCTTAATTACGAACTTGATAATTTCTATCTGAATTATCGCGGGAGCCTGAAAAAGAAATAAAATCTTATATTCATTAAGCTGTGGAAATGTATTGATTGTTAGCTTTATATTTTCCACATCAAATTTCCATTAATAAATACGAAAGATAGAAAGAGATATAGAGAGAGAAACAGAGAAAGATAAAGAGAGAGACTGTGTGTGTGTGTATGTGTGTGAAGAAAAAGTGAACTGAGATAATTACGTTTTAAAAATTATATATCCGTTAGTGATTTTGGTGGTTTATAAAATACAGGTGCAACGTAGGTGTAGAAGTTGTGTGTGTGTGTTCATGTGTGTGTTTCAAATAAAGAAATGCATGCATAAGCACACAAATGTTAGTCTATACACACATATAGGAACATACATATATATAAATACACACATGTGTGAATTACACACATATACTCACACACAGTCTTATAGATTTTTACAACAAAGTATTACAACAAATCTTTATACACACACACATACACACACATATATATATGTATACTTATATATACATATATACACACACACATACACGAATGTACATGCATATAGATAGATAGATAGATAGATAGATATACATACGTACATACACACACATGTATGTACTTATTTTCATAAACACCCACTCACACATCTATGCATATATATTGTATAATTGAATATTTATGCTGGAATTATATATAAATGTGTGTGTGTGTGTGTGAATGTTTGTTTATGCGATGTATATATGTGTATATGTCTTAGTGTGTATGCAGTCAAAATAGAGGGGGAGGAATGGAGAGGAATTGGAGGATGGTGTGTGTCTTGACTGAATGAACACAAATTCCCTACCGACAGTACTATCACCACCACCACCACTACCACCACCGAGACCGACACCATCACCACCACCACCACCACCGCTACCGCCACCACCACACGTACTGCCACACCCCATCTAAACAAGGCCAGGCAAATGAAGACGAGAGCTAATTAAAGCGGCAAAACGTTCTGCTAATGAAAAGCAAAATAGGAAGCGGTGAGAGGTAGGTTGAGGGAGAGAGCAGAGTCGTAAATAACGAACGAACAAAAGTAAAATAAAGAAAAAAAGAAAACAACACCAAAAGCAATAAAACAGGCAAAGAAATAAACAAATAAATGTATAATATGAATCAAAACAAAAAAAAAACACGATAATGAAATCAAATAATAGAAGATAAAGAAAGTAAAAAATTATAGCAAGAAACATCATCGTGTATTCATAGTTTGATATTGTAATGATAATGACGATAATGATGTTGATGATGAAAATTGTAATAAGAATGAGGAGAACAACAACAACAACTATAACATGATGATAATACCAACAACAACAATAACAGTAAGTTACCGATTATAGCAAACAGAACAACAACGTCGACTAGGACAGCACCAACAAGAGCAACGGTAGCGATAGTATAAACAACTGCAACACCTTGACGAAAATAACAATGGAAGTTAACAATCACAACAACAGCAACAATAAACAATCATAACAATAAATTCAGGACAATAACGCCAACAATAAAACGAAGAATGACGACGGAAATATCGACGGTTGCAACAACGCTGCCAACAATAACGACAACTGAAAGATAACAACTTAGAAGAACAACTGCAAAAACAACAACAACAATAACGACGACAACAACAACAAAAACAACGCCAACAACAAAAACAACGCCAACAACAAAAAACATTAACACAATGAAAAACATCAACAACAGCGGTAATGATTGTAACTGAGATTATTTAGCTAATGACGAATGCGGTCGTTATAATGAATTCTACTAAACAGTTTCAAGCGACGAAAGAAAACAATAGTAAAAAATATTAGTGAGAATAACACGAGTAATGTCAATAAGGACTAAAGACTAAAACTACTTCAGGTTCGTTAAAAGTATTCTGGAATTAGTATACCAAAACAACAACAAATGCATCTATTGTTTTTTTTTTGTTGTTTTTTTGTTCAAAATTCAATACAAAATCTGAAGAAAATAAAAAAAAAACAAGACCTAACAATAATTGTTTCTAACGTGGGCAGAAAGTCTGAAATTTAAGGAGAGGTATATGAATTATATCGACCCGAATTTCTGACTGGTAATATATCTTAATTTAGATTTCAGCTCACATCTTGTCTAGGTCACTTTCTGCCTGTCATCCCTCTGGTGTTGACAAAATAAAGCACAACACTCGGGTTGATGCAATCGACGTAGTCCCTCTCCTCAAATTGCTGGCGTGTACCTAAATTAGAAACCGTAGTTCTTACATCATAGTCTTACTATCACTTTATATAGCTAGAATGTACTAGATTTTACTTAAAGTTCCGTAGCCTATGTCATGACAATGGTGTTGGTGAAATGGCAGAAAGCAATGACCACTCAGTTCATTGTGCAATACTCTAATCAGTGGGAAATACATTCCTCCTGCATGAAGAATGTTTTAGAGACATACATTCACGCATGTATTACAAACACTATCACATCTTTATAGTGCCAACAATCGATGTACGAGTGTGTCCGTGTATTTGTAGTATTTTACTCGTGCGTTCGTGTTCTTGTGTATGAGTTTTGCATGTGATTCTTTTGTGTTGCTGTGTGATTGTATATAAGTGTGTGTGTGTGTGTGTATCAGGGGTGGGGAAGTGTGTCTCTGAATATATTTAATGTATTTAAACATAGTTTTTTTTTTCCTAACTGACCAAGAATTCATTCTTTTCTTTTCTTGTCGTTTCAGGACCGGCATCCATTCACGAACATCTCCTTGGATGTATTACCACCATCCTGTAGCAAACTTAGCACGGTAAACGGTCCGGGAATTATGGAAGAAACTGTTGGAAAAGGATTTCAACCATGGAAGCGAGAAAACTGTTCTGTTGACAGCACGGCTACCTCTCCATATGTGTCACCATTAGTGACACCTCTCAGTAATACAAGTACAGACTTGATCTATTCCAGAAATAATGCTTTGGCACCTTGTTCAGGTACATACACCAGTGACATATGCTGTCCAACCACGGCAACATTTAGTCATGCAGAAGGCGACTACTCATCCGCTTGGATGCACAAATTAAATGATGATAATGCACTGGGTGCCTCCAGCTTCCAAAGTATATATCATCGTGTGTCCCAGATCCGTAGTCATCAACCTGACTCTCTGACGCTACATTTACCTGGCAGCCGAAGCCACAATCTGGGACATGAAAACACATCAGTGGTAAATTCCACCTCAGCTTGGTGGGACCTGCAAAAATCTCCCTCGAAATGGTTATCAGAAGACGCTAACAAAGCGGGCCGTATTTGCGGACAAATTGCCACTGGCTATCCCACTAGCAATTTGATGACTCTCGGAACAAAGTCAAACTATCTTACTCCTGCTCAAAGTATTCTTCCAGACACGTACAAATCAATAGTCTCCTCTCGTTACGAGATTGGTTCTACAAATGTGACGTCATACCTGAGCCCGTCTCGTATATCTGGTATCAGTAACAACCGTTCCCAGAAAAGATATTCGGGTCGTGGTAGTTGCGATTGCCCAAACTGTCAAGAAGCCGATCGTCTAGGACCAGCCGGCGAGCACCTACGCAAAAATAATGTGCATAGTTGTCATGTTCCTGGATGCGGCAAGGTATACAACAAGACGTCCCACCTGAAGGCCCATCTCCGCTGGCATACGGGTGAGCGTCCATTCATTTGTAACTGGTTGTTCTGTGGCAAAAGGTTCACCCGCTCCGACGAGTTGCAGCGCCATCAGAGAACACATACAGGAGAGAAAAGGTTTGCGTGTCCCGTGTGTGACAAGCGTTTTCTAAGGAGCGACCATCTTAGCAAGCATGTGAAAACGCATAATGCAAATGATGGTAGGAAGTCAGCTGGCAGTGATTCTGGGACCAATGCAGCTGACGGAAACGCCAGTAACGGTAGCTCTGCGGCAGTAAAAACTGATTAAAAAGTTTCAATACTGTAAAAAGAAAATTATAATAATTATAATAATAATTAAGAAGTAAACGGAAACTTCAAGATGATAAAAATCGAAATAAGAAAACAAAAGAAAAAGTAAACAAACTAAAACAAACAAAAATATAAAACAATGGAAAATCAAACGAGATCTTAAAACATTCGTTAAAGCTCGAGAAAACGTTTCAAAATATTTCTCTGTGGGAGCAAATAGAAGTTGTGTGAATGGTAAATATTAATAATAATTAAAATTATAATAACCATAATCATAATAATGATGATTTCTTTATTAATAATAATGATTGCTTTAATAAAATAACAACAATAATAATAATAACTTTAATAAACGTGGAAATGACAATGAGAAAGGGTGGGTGGGAAGTTGATATAAGACAGAAATTAAACACTAAGGGAGGAAGGGAAAATTTTATGGAACTTGAAAAAAAATTGCTGATTAATACATTAAAAGAAATACAACAACAACAACAATCACAACAACAACAACAATCACAACACCAACAACAACAACACTGAAGGAGACCATCAACAGCATTAAGAGCTTTTGAAAGCTATAAACATAAAAAATAGGGAAACAAATAATAAAAGAAAAAAATATTGCAAATAAGTACTGGAAAATGGAATTGATAACTGTCAAACAGTCAATCAGCCAAACTGAAAATCGAGAAAAATAGAAACCCTTAAAAAAATTATGAAAAGTGAAAAACGATAACAAAAGAGGAAAAAAAACCAGGACACACACACACACAAAACATACACATACACATCCATATATATATATATATATATATATACACACACATATATATATATATATACATATATATATATATATATATATATATATATATATATATATACGCACGCTCACTCCTACACATACACACACACACAGTAGCGAGGCACAGGAGGGACATAGCTCGAAAGTCTGCTTGCTTGTTGTTGTGTCTTTTTAACAGCAATTCTTACGGTAAGAGGGGGAAATGGTAAAAAATCGCTAAAAAAACAAAAAACAGAACGGAAATAATTAAAGAGACAAACATGCTAAATTCCGCTGCCGAAGATGAACACACGAATGCACACTCTCACACAAATAGGCATACATATACACACTTGCATGCTTGTATACATACATACCTACATACATGCACACATACATATAAACATAAATATTTGATGCATATATATATATATATACATATATATATATATATATATATATATATATATATATATATATATATAACTAGATAGAGATGTATTTATGTATATGTGTGTATATATATATATATATATATATATATATATATATATATATATATATATGAATGTGTATATATATATATATATATATATATATATATATACATATATCTACAAATATGTATAGGTATATGTGTATATATATATATATATATATATATATATATATATATATATATAAGCATGTGTATGGTAGACGGACAATTGTGACAACATTACAGCATTACATTTGCATATAACATTTACATTTATATATTTGCATTGCAACAATCATAACAATTTCATCGTCTCCAAAAAACATCAACAGTAACAACAATAATAAAAAGACTGATAAATTAAACTCGCAATAATAATAATAATAATAATAATAATAATAATGATTATTGATGAAGAAAGTTGATAAAGATTGCTTAGAATAAAATTCAATATTGATAACGATTGAAGTTATGTGTGTGTGTGTGTGTGCATACAGGTATGTATGTATGTATGTACACACACAAATAAATAGAGAAATTATAAAATCAATGAAGAAGTGGTATGGAAATATCAAAGCAACTGAATTTGTTTGTTTTGTTTAATTTTCTTTTCTTTTTTATTTTTGTGTGTGTGTGTATATAAGTTTGTGTGTGTCGAACAATTTTCTTCTGTTAAGAAATTTTTTTATATCAATAGAAAATTGCATTATAACAGAAAAGTGAATAAATAAATAAATAAACCAATAATAATAGATAATAGATAATGATAATGATAATAGCCTGATATTAGGATTTTGTTGTAACCCGATGTTTGGATTTTTTCTTTTCCAACAGTCTAATCTGTTGTGTGTATATGAAAATAAGAATAATAATCCTATAATATTAGAAAGTGAAAGTATTTCACTCTATTTCAGCAAATTAAGTAACTGCAATTTTTTAATATGGCGGATGGATGACAAATTTAGTGGAGGGTTTCATAAAATACCTCTAGGTATTTGGTTACGTCCCTGTACGTTCTCTGGGTATATTCGAAATCTGGCTCCCATTTACTTTGGCATTTGTTTTTTTCGGAAATCGTTAAATTAAGCTACCAATCGATAAAATAATTATTGGAAACAATATAATTTGACTATATTTTATTAGCAACTACACCAGCATATCCACAGTCCCTTTCCTGAAATTGATAAAATATTAACAACCACCGCATTAGCAACAAGTAAAAGGAAATACACTTAAGCTCCAAACTTTGATCGCTTAAATAATCAAGAATTTTTAAACAAACTATATTGTTATATGATTTGACATTATTCATATTAGTTGTGTTCCTATTAACAATATTAAGGTGTCGAAAGGCGGCGAGCTAACAGAAACGTTAGCACACCGGGCGAAATGCTTTGCAGTATTTCGTCTGTCTTTACGTTCTGAGTTCAAATTCCACCGAAGTCGACTTTGCCTTTCATCCTTTCGGGGACGATAAATTAAGTACCGGTTACGTACTGGAGTCGATATAATTGACTGGCCCCTTCCTCCAATATTTTGGGCCTTGTGACTAGAGTAGAAAAGAATATTAAGGCATCGAGCTGGCAGAATCATAAGGGCTTCGTTGAAAATACCTCTCAGTAGCTGTCTCTGCTCTTTGCATTCTCAGTTCAAATCTTGCCTAAGTTGACATTGCATTTCATCTTTTTGAAGTTTATTAAATAACATACAAGTTGTATACTAGGGTCGATAGCGTCGATTTACTCTCTCCCTTCAAAATTGCTGGCCTTGTACCTAAATCAGGTATCATTATTATTATTAAGGTAGATAAGGAGGCGAGTTGGCAGAATCGTTAGCAAACTAGGCAAAATGCTTCGCAGCATTTCGTCTGTCTTTACGTTCTGAGTTTAAATTCTGCCGAGAACCACTTTACCTTTCATCCTTTCGGGGTCGATAAATTAAGTAACAGTGAAACACTGGGTCTATGTAATCAACTAGTCTCCGTCACCAAAGTTTCAAGTCTTGTGCCTTGAGCTGAAATGATTATTATTGATGTTAGGAAGTTGGTGAGCTTGTTGAATCGTTAGTTCGCGGACAAAATTCTTAGCAGGTTTTCTTCTGTCTTTACGTTCTGAGTTCAAATTCCGCCGAGGTCAACTTTACCTTTTATCGTTCTGGGGTGATAAAATTAATAGCAATTGAGAACTCGGGTCGATGTAATCGATTACTCTCCTTACCCTAAATAGTTCGGACCTTGTGCGTATAAGAGAAAGGATTATTAGTAAGAAAGGCAAGCTGAGGGAATTGTTAAAGCGACGAAAAAATGCCATGAATTGTTTGCTCTGGCTCTTTACGTCCTGAATTCATCTCCCACAGATGTCAGCCTTGTATTTCATTCTTTCGAGGTCGATATAATAAATTACTAGTTTAAGAAATGGCGTCGATGTTATCGACTACTCTTCTCCCTTCAAAATTACTGGCTTTGTGCCAAATATTGGAAAGAATTATTATTTTTCATATGGTAAATCGACAGAATCGTTATAGCATCGGACGAAATGCTTAGCAGCACAACGTCCGACTCTTTATACACTAAGTTCAGATACAATATAGGTTAACTTTATCTTCTATTCTTTCGGGGGTTGTTAAAATAAAGTAAGAGTCAAATACTGCGGTTCGAAGTAGTCGATATACCCTTTCTCCCTTGAACTGCTGGCCTTGTGCCAAAATTACAAAAAAAAATTACTAAAGCGATGAACTGACAAAATATTGTCAGCGCGCCGAGAAATGCTTTCTACATTCTCAAATCCCGAGTTCAAATCCCGATGAGGTCAACTTTGCCATTCGGGATGCTTTAAATAAAGTACCAGTCCAGTACTGGAACGATGGCATCGACTAATCTCCTTCCCTAAAATTTGCTGTGCTTGTCTTTAAAACAGAAACTGCTACTGTTACTACTCTAAAGTTAGTGGTTGATAGGAATGGCTGAGCCGGACAAAAAAAACCTTGCGATATTTTTTCCATCTCCGTATGTTATGAGTTCAAATCTTGCTGATGTCAATTTAGCAATTCATTCCATGGGAGTTGATAAAGTATTAGTCAAGTACTGGCGTCGATATTATCGACAATCAACTCCACCACAATTGATAGCTTTATATTAAGGTCAGTGAATATCAGAACTGATAGAGGTATGGACAAATCTCTTACGGTATTTAGTAATGCCTCTTTAACTTCTGAGTTCAAATCACACTGAGCTAAACTTTGCCTTTCTTCTTTCCGAGTTCGATAAAGTAAATATGCATCATCCTTCCACAAGTAAATATGAGCTCTGTATTAATTGGTTAATTTTAAGATAGTCGACATATTTAAAAAGGCGTCAGATAAAATTTGTTGCTGCTTTAGTTTACAGGCGTTTTCCATTGTGAGTTTAGTCACACAGTGGTAGACTTCACTATTCACTTGTCAAGTTTGACATATAATAGATATATAACAACCAGTCATTAAATAGAAACAATGTAAGTGATGGTACACCAATGTCCAGCCCCCAAATATCTGACCTTGTTGCTGTTGTAGAAAAAAAATACTATTAATATTATTCTTGTGACCAAGGCGATGAGTTGACAGAATTGTTAGCACGCCGGACAAAATGCTTAGCAGCACTTCGTCCGTCCGTACATTCTGAGTTCAAATCTCGCAGACGTCGACTTAACCGTTCCTCCTTTTGGGGTCGATAATATAAGCACCAGTTAAACACTGGGGTCGATGTAATCGATTTTATCTTCCCCCGAAATTCCTGGCATTGGGACTATAGTAGAAAGGAATATTATTTTTGTGACCAAGACGGCAACCTGGCAGAATCATTAGCGCGTCGGATGAAATGCTAGGCGGCATTTCTTCTGTTTGCTCTGTGTTCAAATTCCGTGGAGATCGACTTTGTTTTTCAGCCTTCCGGGTACGATGATAAAAGTACCAAGTACACACTGGTATCGTTGTAATCGACAAGCACCGCTCCCAAATCTCAGGCCTTGTGTCTATAGAAAAAAGGATTAGTATATTACTGTGACGCAGGCAACGAGCTGGCAGAAATGTTCGCGCGTGGAAGAAACTACTTAAAGGGGTTTCTTCTTGCTCTTTACGTTCTGATTTCAAATCCCACCCAGATCGGCTTTGCCTTTCATCCTTCTAGGGCCGTTAAAATAAATACCAGTTTAGCACGTGGGTCAATGCAATCTACTTACCCCTCCACCTAAAATTGCTGGCCTTGTGCCAAAATTTGAAACCGTTATTATTATTGTGACTGTTGTTGTTTGCAAAAATATTTAAACTAAGTATGTTTTTAATGTTTTTTAAAACGATTATTATTTTTTCTTTTTCTTTTTTTTTTTCGTTTTCAAGCTAAAAAATATCTTTGGTCACCATGACAGACTGACAACAAAATAAGACAGAATTACAGACCACACATGCACGACAACAACTACAACAAAATTACAACAACGACAACACATTGAGTAAAACAACACAGAAAAAAAAAACAAGTATAAAAAAAAACAATAGTTGATATCTAAAACAAATAAAAAGAACAGTAAATGAAAAAAAATATTTCTAAAAGAAAAATAAATCAAACGAAATGTAAAAGAAAGTAAAAAAAAATAAATAAAGTGGAATTTAACTCCAGTCCTGACGGAAAAAAAAGCAGGATAAAAGAAAGGACAATAAGAAGCAACTAAAAAAAACATGAACAATTATATACAAAATCGAAGTTCAGTCCTGACGGAAAAAAAGCAGGATAAAAGAAAAGACAATAAGAAGCAACTAAAAAAAAAACATGAACAATTATATACAAAATCGAAGTTATGAATAAACCAGTAAATAAATGAATACACCATGAAGGAATATCCTATGAAAATATGTTTTGTCTTATTTTATTTTGCTCTTCTGCTTTTTTTTTTAATTTTCTAATTCTGATTTCTTTTCCATATTATGCGCACATTTCTATCCCTTCTCGGGTGAAACGTTAATCATAATAATTATTTCTACTTTTTTTTTATTAGTTTTTGCACACACACACATATACGTACATATATGCGTACTTATATATATATATATATATATAAGTACATATACGCGTATGTGTGTGTGTATGTAAAACTCAATTCTAGGATTCAATGTAAAATAAATTTATGTACTTTAAATTGAAATTATGAAAAAGTTACACGCTGATGTTTCTCTTTCATGTATTATTTTTTTCCCTCTTCAGTATTTGCACTTATACAGAATGAACACACACACACACATATATAACATGTGGCTGTGAGGTAAGAAGCTTTCTTCTCAAACACATGGTTCCCTGTTCAGTGGCACCTTGGTCAAGTGCCTTCTACTGTCGCCTAAGAATGACCAAAGCCTTGTGAGTGGATTTGATAGACGAAAGCTGAAAGAAGGCCGTCGTGTATATATATATATATATATATATATATATATATATATATATATATATATTGATAGAAAAGACAACGAAAGGAAGAAAGAGATCTCGATATTATGTAAATAGAGGAATTTATCTGTAAATAATATGTGACACTTATTCGGTAGCCATGATAAATCTCCGAGTTTCGAATGCCGAGGCGGAAACCCACTCCGCCATCTCTTTAGTTATCTGGCCATTGAAAATTCCTATGAAAATGGCGGCGTGGGTTTCCGCCCCGGCATCCGAAACTCGGAGTTTTATCATGGCTACTGAATAAGTGTCACATATTTTTACACATATATATTTATATATATATATATATATATATATATATATATATACATATACGCAATGAACAGCGAATTCTGTTTTACGGATCACGTCTCGTGATACCAGAACGTATCCAGATTGCGTGCCGTAGTTGTAAAGGCGTGAAGCCTAGTATATAGGGTGCTCGGTACATGATCATGAGTGAAGGGTTCAACTTCAGGAAAGAGCAGTAGACTGTGTCCTTAAGTGAGGCACATCTTCTCCCGTTGCTGTATGTATTCTGCAGCAAATAAGGACTACCTAGACGCTGGTGCAGCCATCCCGGCTCTCTCTTTCTATTTCTACCCTTATCTTTCTCCATCTACCGACCACATGGATGGTGTGCTGCAGTGTCAGAGGCGGAAGGTCTGAGAGTAAATCCATGATTACACACGGTTACCTATACACCTAAAACAATTAGTAAAAGCTCAGTACCTGTCACCAAATCATATGTACTCGCGACTCATCACTGGGTGGACTACCTTATACTTGCAGAGATAATGCGATATTGATTCCAAATTTTGACACGAAGATATCAGCTTCGGGGTGAAGAAGTAATTTAATTATACCGACTCCAGTTTTCAACTGGCACTTATTTCATTCTTTACCACTCTAGGCACAAAGTCTGAAATTTTGGGGGAGGTGCCAGTCGATTATATCGACTCCAGTACGCAACTGGTACTTAATTTATCGACCACGAAAGGAAGAAAGGCAAAGTCGAGCTCTGCAGAATTTGAACTCAGAACATAAAGACAGACGAAATAACGCTAAGACGAAATAACGCTAATGTTTCTGCTAGTTCGCCGCCTTAAGTATTCCTTTCTACTCTAAGCACAAGGCCCAGTATTTTTGGGGAGGGGGCCAGTCGATTAGATCGATTCTAGTAAGCAACTGGTACTTAATTTATCGAGCCCGAAAGAATAAAAGGCATAGCCGACATCGGCGGAATTTGAACTCAGAATGAAAAGAGTGCCGAAATACCAACCATGTTTACTTGGCGTGTAAACGATTCTGCCAAACTGAATGATCAATGCAAATATTAATAAACTGTGTATTAGTGAATGACTGATATTAATTTTTCCTCGCCGTAAAGGTTTATTTCTTTAGGTTTAAAATTTTCTCTGTTGTAAATATGTCAAAATGATAAATACACACACAGACACATATATCATATGTATGTGTGTATGATGTGTCTATACAAACATACATACATACATACATACGTATATGCATATATATATATATACGTATATGCATATATATATATATATATATATATATATATATATACGTATATGCATATATATATATATATATATATATATATATATATATATACGTATATGCATATATATATATATATATATATATATATATACGTATATGCATATATATATATATATATATATATATATACGTATATGCATATATATATATATATATATATATATATATATATATACGTATATGCATATATATATATATATATATATATATATATATACGTATATGCATATATATATATATATATATATATATATATATATATATATATATATATACGTATATGCATATATATATATATATACGTATATGCATATATATATATATATACGTATATGCATATATATATATATATACGTATATGCATATATATATATATATATATACGTATATGCATATATATATATATATATATACGTATATGCATATATATATATATATATACGTATATGCATATATATATATATATATATATATATATAGGGAGAGAGAGAGAGAGTTATTAATATTTCTAAGTCTCTCTAAAGGAGACTACGGCAGCGGTACTGGAAATTAATAGTTATCGCCAAGCCAACATGGCAGTCCCAAAATTAGGACGAAAGCTGCCGTGAATTAGCTCCAAGAAGCCATCACCTCTAGCTAGCTATGTGACACACGAAACCTGTGTCCTTTATAACCTTCGAACAAATATATATATATATATATATATATATATATATATGGATGTGTGTATTTTTGTTTACAATTAACACGGAAAAAATAAATAAACAGTTACAAGGGCAGCAAAAAATCACACATGTAATAAGGACAGAACACCTTGTTTGTAAAAGGTTGAGGTGAAATATTTTGTATAATATAAATAAATAAATAAACGGAGTTAAACGCAACGCAGGTGTTATTCAAATTCTTTTATTCCCGACATATGTTTCGAAGACGTTTAAGTCCATTTATATATATACTATATATATATATATATATATATATATATATATATGGCAAATGAAAGATGGAAGAAGAAATATACGAGAATTTATCATTAATCACAACAATTGTTTCGACAGGTCTAGCATCGATTGCTCATGGGTGAACACTCAACAACTAGATCAGGAGCATCCGGTGGTGCAGATGTCTCTCGTCGGGTGATAAATAAATACAACTCATTAAAATGACTGTTCCGGAATCTAACTTCCCGTTTATAGAAAGAAAAGCAGCCAAGCGGAGGAAATATCTACATTTATATAGACCAAAAATAAAATCACAGACGGGAAAAAGAGAAACGAATACGCAATCCAGGGAGAAAAAGTATGAAATATATATATATATATATTGTTGAAAAGGTGTTAAGAGTCCATACAAATCAAAAATTATAGTTAAACAAGTATATAAATTTTGAAATGGCACAGAAGTGTACTTTTAATATTTTTGTTACTGTGACTGATTTAAAAGATGTATCCATCTAATCAAATATTAGAAAGAATTTCTGGGAACTCAGGGGGGAAATAAAATTGGGGATTTTAACAGTTTGTACCTATATTTGAGTTATTATTTTTAACCACACACACACACACACACACACACACACACACACACACACACACACACACACACACACACACACACACACACACACACACACATGTTGAGGTATTCAGAGAGAGAGAAAGAGGGAGTTGTGTATGTGTGTCTATATTCTGTTGAGTATAAAGTTAGAATAGGAAACAGAACGCCTTTCACTATTGAACTCGGTCTCTTCATGTTCTGAGTTCAGATTTCTGCTATCATCTTTGCTTTTCCCTTTTGCAGGTTCTATAAAATTACTACGAAGTGAATTCCCTAACAAAATAAATCAATTTAACCTTCCCTCTGTATGTTGGGGTACTTGTGTGAAACAGCAAAATATGTATTTCTTTCAGGAGAGTTGTTTGCCCTTACATTCTTATGAGAGGCGCAAGCTAGATAATCCCAATCTGTATGGTAAGTAAAGGTCTGCGATTCATATTAAACTATTGTCCTGCAAACTACATTAAAGTATTATCTTCGTAAGTGACATGGTACAATATCGCCTATACTTATACGCTAAGCACACTGTCCGGAGTGCTAATGTTTCTGCCAGCTTGCTGCCTTGGTGTAGCCGATAGCATCGGTTTCAAATTTTGGCGCAAGACCGACGATTTCGGGGGAGGCTGGTTAGTCTGTTACATCGATCCTAGTGTTCAACTGGTGCTTATTTTTATTTCCACCGAAAGGAAGAGTGGCAAAGTCGATCTCGGTGGAATTTTAGTTCAGAGCATAAAGACAAAGCATATGCTTCTAAGCATTTTTCCCGGCGTAGAAACGACTCTGCCAGCTCGACGCTTTTGTTTAGCTGATAATATCGACACTAGTCCTTGATTACTATTCATGTTATTGACTAGGAAGTATTAAAGGCAAAATTGATCTTGGCGCGATTTGAACTCATGACGCAGCTAGTCGAACTGAAACTCACATCATCTGTTATTCCCGCAAGAAGCTTAATATAGAGTTACAAATTCACATTGCTGTGTGGCTAGGACAATACATTCGCAATTAAAAAATAACAGCATCACGTTTGAATCTGCTCGGGTTATTGAGACGGCTCTTTTACTCAAAGCAGCGAGGTTTGAGGCAAGATGATATGTTGGATGCAAATGTACTGAGTACAGAGTTTTGGGTTGGTCTCAACAGTAAATGCTCCCCCCCCCACCACTAATTATAATGAAAACGTGCTAAAGTGGGGACCTCTAAGTTTTCAGTCGACTTTCTAGAAATAACATCCAAATTTCCCTCAAATCCAATGATATCGTCTTAAATGAAAGAAGATATATCAAATAAGAGACCCTTATATAATTTTTGTCTGAAAAAGAGACAGAAGTTTCATACTTTAATCTTTTTTATCATAGATCAGACCGGACATGACGTAACTGGGTAAAGTAATAGGAACGTACACCTTAAGAGCCCTAGAGAAATATATCAAAATTCAGAATTCTCGTTTCCATCCTGTTGATATAATGTCTAATAAATATTTATGCAATCTCCTTTTCTGAGAGTTGGCATGGCAAACAAAAAAGGTAAGTAAGTAGTAAATTCAAGCATGCTGCACTAGCAGTTGGGGAAACTAGCTTCTCTTGGAAGATGAAACTACATTGCTCAATTACCTTTAGAAGAACATTCCTATTGATTGTAGCTGTTGCTGCTTACTCGAAGATCATGTCTGACTTCAGAGGCATGTACAGTAACTATAGATATTCCAACCGTAATGATTCCTTCATTCAGAATATGTAGCGGGCGTAGTCTAATGTCTCCTACCTTTTTTTAAGAGAGACGTGTATGAGCTGAGGGATGTTGGTTACTATTTTATGCAAGTTGATCAACTTCATACAGAGCTTCCTAAGGGACACAACTACCTAAGTGGCACACTTTGCTTTATGTTGTTTGGCTCAATATTTTGAATATGTGCCTTTCTTCCGCCCAGGGTCGCTAAAATAAAGTATCGGGCAAGTGTTGTTTCCGATTTAGTCGATTAACTTCCATCACGCAAATTTCTATACTTTTGCTTATGCTAGAAATAGTTATCATCATTACAATTCTTCTTCTGCTACTTCTTCTTTTTATCATCATCATCATCATCATCATCATCATCATCATTATTATTATTATTATTATTATTAACAAGGTGGTGAGATGGTAGAACCGTTAGCACGCTGGAGAAAGTGCTTAGCGGCATTTCGTCCGTCTTCACGTTCAGAGTTTAAATTCCGCCAAGGTCGACTTTGATTTTCATCCTTTCGGAGTCGATAATTTAAGTACCAGTGAAACACTGAGATCGATGAAATCGACTCACCTCCTCGTCCAAAATGGCTGCTCTTGTGACAAACTTTGAAGTCATTCTCATTATCATTATCATCATCATTATTATCGTTATTATTATTATTATTATTATTATTATTATTATTATTATTATTATTATTTGAGAGAGAGAGAGCAGTGCATGCCAACAAATTAATACTGAGGTAAAATATGTGAAGCCCAGTATAGCCGTCATGACTACCTGTTTCGTTAGGGGACACCAGCCACATGCATCACAACCATATGTGCGCCATATAGTGAGAAACAACGCATGACCTTGCAATTGGAGCCCAGTTAGAATTTTCTTCAGGTCGAGTCGCCCATCCCACTCACATAGTCCTTGAATAAAGGTTCTTTAAGGATGTTGAATGAAACATTGTTTCCAGAGGTGAATTATCCAGACCCCAAAGAATTCCTCTCAACACATCGCTATGATGTTTTCCCACTACATCTGCTTGTGATCAGAGATGCACATATTGTCAGTCACTGAGGGATATGCTCCACTGGTTAAGGTCAAGCAACTGACAAGCAAATCTGTGGTATTGAGCAGAATATTTGCTGTAGCTCATGTTTTATACCAAAGCAAAACAATGTACATGATAACACTTCCAATCAGTTAAGATCAGAAGCCATGAGGGCCACTGTCTGCTACTGCATTATTAATATTACTCATATTATTATTATTATTATTATTATTATTATTATTATTATTATTATTATTATTATTATTATTATTATTATTATTATTATTATTTTATTTTTAACTTTTGTTTTGCATTTGTACAAGTTGGATCCAAGTCTCACCCAGAGACCTCAAGAGACAACAAGTTAGAAGTTCATGTAGGTGTTATGCCTAGGGTACCATATATTTGGATTTGTACAGTTTTGTTCAAGTGAATGTTTAAGAAACCATAAGAAAATTATGTGTTTGCTTTAAAATTTGAGATCGCATAGACAGTATTTTACGTAGGATATGGGCAGTTCCCATGAGCACTATCTTTTCAACTTCAGCCATTTTGGGGCTTCCTGGTATCTGAGCTAGGTAGTAATCAGCCCGTTTCGCTGTCATTCCCAGGGCACCTATGACAATAGGTATTGTTTTCGTCTTCAGATTCCACATTTTGCTAATTTCTATTTCAAGGTCTTTATATTTGCTCAGTTTTTGGTAGGTCTTGACAGATACGTTTATATCGATTGGGACAGTCATATCAATGAGGAGGCATGATTTTTGTCTGAAGTCTTTCAGTATGATGTCTGGCCTATTTGCGTCTATCTTTCTGTCAGTTTGAATGGTGAAGTTCCAGAGGAGTGCAATGTGATCATTTTCAAGTACTGGGGGTGGTTTGTGTTCCCACCAGTTTTTATCATTGGGCAAGTCCAGGTTTTTGCATATTACCCAGTGAATATATTGTGCAGCTCTATCATGCCTGTTGAGATACTCTGTAGGCGCAAGCAGACTGCACATGGAGACAACATGATCGATGGTCTCATTTTGTTGTTGGCATATACGACATAATGGGGAGCTGCCGTTCTTTAATATGTTGGCCTGGTAGTTCTTTATAGGTAGGCATTGATCTTGGGCTGCTATGATAAACCCCTCTGTTTCTGATTTCAAGCCAGAGGCCATTAAACCATTGGTGGGTAAGGGCTTTGTCATTATCTGCATTATTCGCTCTCTTTGGGTATTTGCCATTGAGAGGTTTTCCATGCCATTTTTCAGTCATAATCGCTAAGGCAGCAATTTTAGCACGGGTTTTCAAGCGCTTAGCTTTTTCTGCAGGTGTTTCTAGTTCGTCTAATTCTTGAATTTGTTGCAATTGGAATTCACTTAGATATTCCTGTTTTGTTACTGAGTAAGATGCTTTCTTGCTTTCATATTTTAAGACAAGTTTTAGCATCCAGTTCTCAGAGTTTTTCAGATAGGTGTCTAGGCCAATTGTGGCTACCTTCATTGATAATGCCAGCTGTAGAAGTCCTCGGCCTCCCTCTTTTCTTGGCAGATAAAGACGTTCTATATCTGCCTTAGGGTGGTGCATTCTATGCATTGTCAACAGTTTTCGTATTTTTCTGTCAACATTACATATTTCAGTAATTGACCAGTTAACGATGTTGAAACTGTAAGTCACGACTGGTATGGCTAGAGCATTGATCGCTTCGATCCTGTTTCTCGCGTTCAGCTCTGTCTTCAGTATTGCTCTCACCCTGCGATAACATTCTCTTCTGATCCTTTCCCTCGTCACTGAGTGCTTGATATTGTCCCCTTCAATTACCCCTAGGTATTTGTAGCGCTCCACTGGTTCCAACACTTTTATGACATTTTGCTGGTCAAGGTTCACATTAGATGTATTTGTCATTTTTCCTTTGATAAAGGTAGCTTTTGCACATTTATCAAGGCCAAATTGCATCCTGATGTCATCACTGAATTGTTTAACAATCGCTAGTAGGCCTTTGAGTTGTTGGTCATTTTTCATTTTTCATTTTTATTATTATTATTATTATTATTATTATCATTATTGTTGTTGTTGTTATTATTATTATTATTATTATTATTATTATTATTATTATTATTATTATTATAGTCTTTGCACAGTTTCTAACGCTGGAGATATACTACGTTGTCAGCTGTTCACCCCTTATTTTCCGAGGCTCCACCATTATTACAGCCTCTATTTGTTCCATGTACTTCTCAAGATTTTTACTCACTGTTACCCGGGCTCCGACAATTATTGGTACTAGTACCACCTTATTCAGCGACCACAACTGCTTAACCTCCCAAGCTAACCTGTTATATCTATCGACTTTACTTTCTTCCAGCTGGGCATACTATATCTATGATTCAGCATAGTTTGCTTTCTTTCTCAATTAATACTATACCTGGTTTCCTATTATCTATCTCATGGTTGCACTGAATCATGAAATCCCACAGGATTTTTGCATTATCATTTTCGATGATCCCTTCGGGTTTATATTCATACCACTTTTTTGCTCTGTCAAGTCCATTCGTGTTGCAAATTGTCCAATGGACAATCCTTGCTATTTTTTCATGACGTCTCTTATATCCTTTCTGGGCTAATAATAATAATAATAATAATAATAATAATAATAATAATAATAATAATAATAATAATAATAATAATAATTATTATTATTATTATTATTATTATTATTATTATTATTATTATTATTATTATTATTATTATTATTATTCAGTAGTTTTATTTTTATAACGTGCTTTCACTTCACTACCGAGCGCAGCTCTGTGTGCCTTGGGTATGTGCTATGGTTTGCTGTGATGCTCTTATGGTTACAATATTAACTACAAACTCAACAACAGCAGCAGCAGTACTAACGGTAGAAGCGACAACATAAAAAGTAAAAACAAGAATAACGACGACAACAAAGTAAGTGTTGTGGAGACGACTTCAAATGCAAGCAATTTTTGTTGGGTTAGCGGCATAATTAATGTATACTTCTTCATCTCACTAAGCAACAAATGAGAGCAGAAGCGGCCTTCCCAACCAATGGTTTGGTAGTGGCTGCTCAGAAAACAGTGGTGCATCACTCTGCCTCAAATAAAACCCGATGTCTAGAAACAGTGACATACGAAAATAAATCTGAAACAAATGTGAGAAGATATAGATCACGTAACCTAAACAAGGATGTTTGGGAGTGTCGAGGTCCTCTTCAAGAGCGAAGCCCTGGCTCTGAAGCATTCCATAGCTCCCAAACGGGACAGGGATCTTACCTTCTGCCAATCATGTTGAGAGAGAAGAATCTGTCTCTTCAAATAATGAGAGTTCGACAAGAGATGGACATCTGGTGGTACTTAGCCTGTGTCTGTTGGATGGCAGTAACTCCCTTCTCGAAGGGAAAAACAGAAAAGGGGTTTCGGTTTGAGGCCACAGTGAAGATCAAACTGCAGGTAGTTGAAAAAATCTCCAACCTTATCCACCAGCTAAATGAAGAGCTGCGTGTTATTGTTGAGAGGAGACAATGATTCCAGATATATGATGCTGAAGGCAACTTCAGGGCTTTCCATCTTAAACAAAAAGCAACAGCAGTGAAGAAAACAAGAACAACAAAAAATGACCACTCCTAATTAACTACCGCTTTATTACTCTCCTTCACTCCCCTTTCCATTCAAAAGCAAACATAAACATAGACTCACACGAAAACACACCGTTCTTCACTACCCACACGCATCGTCTCCTTCGGGCTTGAAATATAATCTTGTGAGGAGGACAGACAACTAAGTACATAATAAAAACAAAGACGTTATAAATGCAAGACTCTGTAAAGCAGGGTGATAGGAGAAGAGATGTAAGATGCTCAGAAATTTTGAGTGAATTTCTCAAATGCTTCATTGTGGAGATAGGCAAAGATCGTCGGATCGGGAGAGCATAGGATAACAACAATTCAAACTCGTTAGCTACAGAAACAAGAAATTTGTGATCTGTATGGTCGACCTGAATAGGTTGCATAGACAGAAATCCAGTAACTGAAAGTTGAACGCATCTTTATGAATGCATCATGTTTGCAGAGAAAGGATTAGAGAGCTAGTCAAAAGTTAATTGACACAGGCAATCAAAACCCACCGATGGCGGATGGCTCTAGAAAGGTCTATTAGACTTGAATCGATATGAGTTAATAAGGAAATAGCAATAGAGAATTCTAAGGTAGAGGAAGAGCTAGTTAGTAACATAGAAGTGGAGCTAAGAAAGGTCATTGTGAATACATGCTGGCGACGGAATTGGCCTTTGACCGATTCTTAAATATAAGAATCGTTCGCCGAGCGTGGTCCTTCTCACATCTTCTGTACGTAATGACCTTAGAACCATTACTGCAGACGTTGGAGTGTTTGAGGAGCATTCTGTAAGATCTAAGGTGGTAACGATTCATATCTGCATATGTGAACATCGTCACAATAATAGTGTCGGGCACCAAACACACAGAGGTAATCGGTACAACGCTAAGCGAAAGGGGGCAATGAAGAGAGCAAAGCTTAGCCTGGTTATGTCGGTATCTCCGCGGTTCTGCACTTGCAGAGGTAATTCCATGATGTCGTACAGCGTCATTGGGCGCTAGATGGATGGATCAGTTAAATTGCCCTGGATTTATTTTGACTAGACTTTCAGGTGGGCAAGAACTGGAATGACGTAGTATGGGTTGGCTCGTCTCACATAGAAATGGACTGAGAGGACAGTATTCCTGAAGGGCCTCACACATGTGCCTTGTTCTACTCCATAGTTCGTGAGAATGGAGCGCTTGCTCTTCCGATTTCTGTATAGGGGAAGAGTGCTGCTGGTCAGATAGTCCATTTACAGTCAACATTTTCTGCGTGGAGATTTGGGCATGGTGTTGCAATGGATTCGAAGAGCTTCAAAATCGCCCTACATGCGCGCGTCCAGAAGTAGAACATTGCAGACTTATGGAGTCATGCCGAATTATATGGAAAATCGACAGTGAGCTGGTAGAATCGTTAGAACATCTGAAAAAACTTGTTTGTGCTATTCATTTCAACAAAGTCTAGATCGACTTTGTCTTTAATCTTTTGAGATTCTGATAAGATAAAATGCCATTCAAATAATGACTACGATGGAATTACTGGCCGTATGCTTAAATCAGAAGGAAGAATTGCAGCAACAACAGCGCAACTGTTATATATATCTGCATAAAAACAAACTCAGCTTTTCCATCAGCTCATTCACGACCAACTTTCGCTGTTGCCCCTACTTTAAATACATACATACACATGTATATACATATATATGACTGTATATGTGAATGCGTATGCATATACACAGTCTCTCCCCATCTCTCTCTCTCTCTCTCTCTCTCTCCATATATACATATAAATGTGTGTGTGTATAATAATATATATATATATATATATATTACACACACACATTTATATGTATATATGGAGAGAGAGGGGAGAGAGAGAGGGAGAGAGGGGGCAGAGACAGAGGGAGAGATAGCTTAGATAGATATAGAATAGAAACAGAAAGGAGATAGAAGTTGTACGTAGGGTAGGGGATGAATTTTTGCTAGGTATATTAGATTGTCTGTAATATAAAATTAAAAGTCAGTTGATAAAAGTTTAGAAAGAAAGAAGACTGCAACTATAACAAACTCTTAAAGACGTGCTAAAATTTGTAACTATGTAAACTATGATACAAAAATATCTCTAAAAGCATAGTAAGAACTCTTCTGTAATGCAGAAACGACCATCAAACCACAAAGCTCTCGAGAACGAGAAAAATGAAAACTACAAAAACACGACAGCCACAACACTATCAAAAGCAAACGAACAATCATACACAAAGCAAACACAAGATCATGCACACACACACACACACACACACACACACACACACACGTCTTGAAGAAGATAGAAAATATCAGTAAAATGTTCGATATATTGAAAATTCTATAATTCGGTCAGCGTATGGACAAAATGTTAAGTCCATATTTCACCATTGACTTCTGTTAATTGCTGTCTCAATAACAAACATCAAACACACAGCAACAACATCATCAACAATAATATCAAAAGCAACTAGTAACGCAAGAGTTTAGTAGTAGTAGTAGTAGTAGTAGTAGTAGTAGTAGTAGTAGTAGTAGTAGTAGTAGTAGACGGGTACACATCGTCATCGTCATCGTCATCGTCATCATGTGTAACGAGAGCAATAAGATCACTGAACAATTAAATGAAAAAAAAGAAACAGCAAAACTAAATGCAAAAACCTTTGATCTAGAGACTAAAAAGAAAATAATCCGCGAAAATCTGTACTGATAGCAAAGGATGGCAGAACAAACAGTATTTGACAGAAAGTTCATAGAATATCAGATGCATTATATTAATAACTCATATACAGACAAAAAAAAAAACGAGGGTGCACACAGACTTGCGCATACTCACCCCCCTCCTCACACATTTACATATATATAAATGCATACGCATTCACATATACACGGTCATAAACTCACGTCCACGTATATAGTCACATGCATATATCTTAATATATATATCGAGAAAATATCGCATCTCCCCCGCCTTCCAAGCATGGACTAATAGAATAGCGAAATCTCTCTATCACAGCTGAGAATCTGTTCTAGTTCTTTGTGAACCCACGTGCCCAACATAGCACAGACTATATTAGAGAAACTAGAATTCTCTTCGGGTCGAAAAAATACTTCAGCCTACAACATCTACAAGTTGACAATAAGACTCAGGGAACACATTCTGGAGTGTTGATCCAATATCTGAAACCGTGGCAGCTGTTACATATGCAGGTATCCTAGGTCAAAGAATGATCACTCATCTAAGAGGAATGAAGTCACTCAGCCACACATCCTAATCTTTGAACCTAAGAACTTACGGCCTCCCCTAACTGCCTTTTTTTATACCACAGTTATATAGTTAACTTGTGTGAGGACGCACGACTTAGTGGTTCGGATGTTGCACTCACTTTCGCGAGATCGGAGTTCGGTTCCTGGACTAGGCCTCTGTGCTTAACCCATTACGTACCAGTGATCTCATATGAGATCACTTAAAAATTACAAATTTCGTAATTATCTGTCAATATTTACACATATCTAACCTTTTTGCTATATCTACTAGATATATTTCTCTGATATTCAAATGAGGTTTACTAATTTTTCACCCAATATCTCGCTTATTTCTCTTTAAAATGTTATTTTGAAATGTTATTTTGATCATTCCAGCGTGTTTCTAAGGCTGTTTTATGCTAGAAATCAAAGTTTCATAAAAAAATTCCAGTTAATATAATTATGGGAGGTAATGGGGTAAGCAAAACATTTCACTTCATGCTGTTATGCGATCACTTCGACGTCTGAATGCGTGACCCACCATGCATCTGTACAGGCAATATCGAGCTGATGGAGATACTGAGATAATCTACAAAACATACATTTGATCACTGTAAACAAACTATCTGAGCAGGTAGTTCAGTAAGAAATTTCGGAAACATCGTTCTCGGACTCGGGAGCCTACAAAGACGTAGTCACCTGGTATTCAGACGAATCGATTCACACGTTTCCCTACTCTCGCCATCCACATTGGATTTGTTATAGATTTAAAGATTTTCTATTTAAACGACTAACAACTAATTCTGTTTTGATATTCGGGACAACCAGTCAATCGATATTGTTACCATTTAGTACACAGCACTAATATCTGCCACCCGATTCCGCCTCAGAACTTCGATTATTTCTGGAAATCGTACACTGCACATATCTTTCATGTAGACTTAGACTTGCAAATATTGAAAATAAAAGTTATTGTTATCAAATTCACCAGTAGTTTATGTGTTTTGCTTTGCCCCCAGACCAAACAAAACCTTGCATGCGCACCCCCTCCCAACACACATACATATCTTCCATATCAGACAACAATCAGAATAGCAGATGTAATTGATTAAGATGCTGATAGTGTTGTTGATGATGAGAAGCAAGAGGATTAGGATGACCAACATCAACATCATCATCATCGTCATCCTCCTCATTATTATTATTATTATTATTATTATTATTATTATTATTATTATTATTATTATTATTATTATTTTATTCATTGCCTTTGCACAGCTTCTAACGCTGGAGATGTAATACGGTGCCAGCTATTCACTACCAGTGAACTAAGGTAACACCTCATTTTACGAGCACCTTCCGGACTATTCGAGGTGGTTCCAAGCAGTGCTGTTTTCTGCAAGTGCTCCACCATTATTGCAGCCCCTAATTGTTCTATGCACTTCCCAGGACTCCGACAATTATTGGTACCATTACCACCTTTTTCAGCCACCACAACTGCTTAACCTCCCAAGCTAACCTATCATATATGTCGACTTTTCAGTCTTCCTTATCGCATACCTTGTTGTCAGCTGGGCATGCTATATCTATGATCCAGCATTGTTTGCTTTCTTTCTCAATTAACACTATGTCTAGTTTCCTATTCTCTACCTCATGGTTGCACTAAATCATAAAATTCCATAGGATCTTTGCATTATCATTTTCGATGATACCTTCGGGTTAATTTTCGTACCACATTTTCACTTCTTCAAATCCATACGTGTTGCAAAGTGTCCAATGGACAATCCTTGCTATATTGTCATGACGTCTCTTATATTCTTTCTGGGCTAGGGACGTACATTGACTGGTAATATGCAATATGGTTTCACCATTTTGTCCACAAATTGTGCACTTATCACTTTCTGATGTTTGTCTATTCTGTGTTTGTGCGCTTGGGCAGCACAGATTAGAGCTTCCGTTTCCAGTTTTAAATCACTTTTAGTCATACAGATATACCTTTTTTCTGTGTCTGTCTTATCTTCAACATCCATATGCAGTCCTCTTCCCCCTTTTTTTCTTGGTATATACAGTCTATCTGCGTCATATTTGGGGTGGAGTGTATATATATATTATATATATATATATATACACAGACATGCACACACACGCACAACGAACACACGCACACACACGTATGTATGTGTGTATGTATGTATGTATGTATGTATGTATACGTAAGTACGCTTGTATGTACGTATACATACATACATACATACATACATACATACATATATATATATGTACATTATATATATTTATAGATAGATAGATAGATAGATACATGGATAGGAGAGAAAGGCTCGATAAAATCAGCCTCATCCTCCAC
>NC_142929.1:149291431-149296431 GCF_046866305.1 Octopus bimaculoides | reverse complement strand
CACATCAAATAAATACGCACGGATACACGGAGATACCCATACATAATTACATACGACAACACGGAATGTCACACTTTGCACTTCGAACATTTTTTTGTTTTGTTTCTCTGAGCCACATGCATTCATTTTCCATGCAGTTATGTATTTATGTTTATGTGTATCTCTCTCTGCGTGTACTAATATATGTGCACGTATGTTTGTTTATGACATTTACCTGCATATGCATATGTGCATTTGTGTATGTATGTATGTGAATATATAAACATTCATTGCACAAACACCTACATACATACACCCATACAAATTATATATTATATACACATATATATAAGCTTATATCATATAGAGATCGATCGATAGATAGATAGATAGATAGATGCATATTGCATATATATATATATATATATATATATATATATATATATATATATATATATATATATATATATATATATATATATATAGCACGATAGGGTGAGAGGATGGGGCTACTTAGAGGAAGGCCACACTGCTGCTAATATTTTTTACAGACACACAGTCATACGCACATATACACGCGCGCGCACGCACACACGCGCACACACATGCACGCACACACACACACAAGGATACAAGCCCATGCGCACATAAGGACACACCTCAGAAGAACAGAATGGAGTAAGTGGAGCAAGAACACACACGAAAACGAAAAGTATCGCTGTAGAGGTCACAGACGTGTGACGAAAGATTTCCAGACAATGGACATGAGTCAAAATAATAAAATAAGAGCAGTAATAAACGAGTGCAGAAAAATATATAGTGCGTGTGTTTATTTGCCCCCCCAAAAAACATGACCGTCCCGAAATACAGCATATATATATATATATATATATATATATATATATATATATATATATATATACATATATATTAGAAAAATAAGGTACTCAGAGATCTGGATGGTTGTACATTTACAGATTTTTATTAATATGTAACATGCTTTTATAAATTATATATTAGTGCTTGCATCTACTCTAGTAGATTCTTCAAATTTTCTGAAGAATTCCCGACATTTTCACTTTCTCCCGGCCGAACTCTCAGCCCTTCGATATCTCCGACGCCGCAAAGACATCATCATCAAACCGGCTGAGAGGGTGGAACCGTGGTGATGTGGAGCGCAGATCTCTACAAGGCTGAAGCTCTCCGCCAACTTCAAGACACCTCCTTCTATTGCCCTCTGCCCTCCAAACACACACCTAACTACCAACAGATTGTGTCCTCCACCGTACATGACCACATCTCTTCCTTCCATTTCCCTCCCACCGCGTCCAACCTCATTGGCCGCACCCCACGAACCCCACCATTTACTTCCTTTCCCAAATCCACAAGCTCAACAACCCTGGCCACCCCATCGTCTCCACTTGTAACTGCCCCACGGAATTGATCTCAAAATACCTCGACCGTGTCATTTCCCCCTAGTGACTTCTCTCCCTTCCCATATCCACGGCACTAACCATGCTCTCCGTCTCTTTAACTCTTTCTCCTTCCCTCCTGGTCCCTGTAAACTTCTCTTCACCCTTGATATCAAGAGTGATCCCACACAGTGATCCCACACAACGAAGGACTGACTTCTGGCACTCAAACACTCCTAGACCTTCGATCCCACCCCAACTCGACACCGCCACACTTCTCCGTGTGACCGAACATGTACTTCCCCTCAACTACTTCTCGGTCGCGGGGTTTTTTTACCAACAAGTCTCGGGAGTGGCCATTGGAATGAGAATGGGCCCCAACTATGCAACCCGTTGTTTTTGGTTACGTTGAGGCCCAAATATTCTCATGATTCACTGGTCCCACTCCCGAACTATACGGCTGTTATATTGATGACCGTATCGGTGCCACCTCACACTCCCGCGAGCAACTAGACTCTTTCCTCTCTTTTGTCTTATCCTTCCATCCTGCACTCGAATTCTCTTGCACTATTTCCAACACTTCCGTCGCATTTCTCGACATTTCGGTCAACATACACCACTCAACTCTTAGCACCTCCATCCACTACAAACACACCGACTCACATTCATATCTTAACTTCTCCTCCTCCCACCGTACCTACACCATCTCTCCATCCCCTATTCCCAATTCCTCCGTCTGCGCAGACTCTGTAGTTGCAACTTCATCCTTCGTGGATATCCCCTCATCACTATCCACACAGCCCTTATCAGAGCGCGTTCCGTGGCCGTGTCACTGCTCTCTCTCCCCGCACCCGCCCCGCCGTTGCCCGTCTCCCGTTTCCCCTCACCTACCTTGCTTCCACTCTGCCCCTCCACCTCAACATCTTCCCCAACCTACCCTTTCTCTCCTTCAAACGATCCCACAAACTGCGTGACTTCTTGGTCCACAGTTTCTTCCCTAACCACCACCTCCCAACCTGGCTCGTTCCCTTGCTCCCGCTCACGCTTCCACACTTGACCTACTTCTCCAACACCACCAACCTCACAAGCACCTATCATCGTCCCTATCATATCACCGACTCTTTTACCTGCAATTCTAGCAACGCCATTTACTGCATCTCCTGCTCTTTCTACCCTTCTCTGTACATCGGTCAAAATGGTACGCCGCTTCGGTTCGCGGAGCACTTCTGAAATATCAGACTCGGCAATGACACCCCGAACTCGGGCCATTTATCTAAAAACAGAACAGCACATTAAAAATTAAATATTAAAAAAAAAACAAACAAACATTTTGTTGACCAGTTCATAAATTCACATGCACCGTTATCAACCGATAGGTCAAACAAGTAGTTTCAATATATTTGTCAACATGTGCTTTCTCGCAGACAAAAGAGTTCTCATTTTTGCTTGTCACTATGGAAACAGGCATGAATGTGTCTGTGGCTTGCGAATTGGCTAAAATTACCCAAAAGTTTCAAAATTTAATTGCTAATAACTCTTTATTTATTGATTAATAGCGAAAATGATAAAATGATTTTCACGTCATTCATTACCCTATAAAAGTGTATCATTATACTGAATATGAAATCAATTAGAACAGAATTGATGGTGGCTGCCAAACCGAAATGATTCCACGTTCCTAACGGAATACAACATAACTATATTTATCTATCTATCTTTCTAATACATACATATATACATATATATGCATATATACATACATATACGTATATATATATATATATATATATATATATATATATATATAAACAATATATGAGTATATGCATATATATGTACATGTATGTATATACGTTCATCTACATGTACATATAGATACATAACTGGGTACATGACGTGGCAAAAGAATAAGGATAAAATGGTAAACAAGGTGCAACAAACAAGCAGGACACATAGAAACATCCCCTTCATCAGCTGCCACAATTAAAACTCCGGCGTTTCGAAGAATTAAGGCAGTACGCATCGTTAAAATGGTTCTTCCCACGAATACAAATTAAATTGTATTCGTGGAGGGTAGTGGCGGACGGAAAACAAGACAGGAAAACGAAACGGTGAAATAAACAAACAAAAAGGCTGTACAGCCAGACGTGAAGTGTGTATGTCTTGAACGCTGTGAAGCACACGTACAGGAGGGGCAAAGAAGTACGTGCGAGCTTGGTGATTCCAAGAACGAAAATATGTATGTATACATATATTATATATGTGCATGTATATATATGCATGTATATATATGTATGTGTATTACATATGCGTGTATATATATATATATATATATATATATATATATATATATATATATGTGTGTGTGTGTGTGTGTGTGTGTGTGTGTATGTATATATACATAGCGTGCGAAAATCTGACTAGCTAGGGAGTGAATTATCGACGTCTTGCAAATAAACTCTCCTAGTTAAGTATTGAGAATTGTCTTTTGAATTTTGTCTTTCGCGCTCACTTCTTTAAACATAATTGTATATACGTGAGCGTGTATGTGTGTTTGTCTGTGTTAGCTTGTGTATGCGTCTGTGTGTAGTGTATGCGCGTGTGAATCTCTGTAATGATATAGTGTTTATCAATTCTTTTTCTCTATTCTTCATTAGCTATTTGTTTTCTCCTCCTCACTATAAACACCACCTCCATCACCACCAGCTACAACGATAACTTCGATGCCGCCTCCATCACTCCACAGAACATCACACAATCCATCCCAAATCTCCCCCTGCCATCATTACCCCCACCCACCCACTGTATTTGTGACAATATTAATTGTATTTATCTATCAACTTTCCACGACACTTCTATAAGCACGGGTGAAAACTAATGCAATTTTGAACAGCTCTAATGTAGTTGTGGTTTAGTTGCCTGGGTGAACAGATTGACGTAATGAAGTCAAACTTCTTGACAAATTCAATAAGGTGGAGTCACAGAGCGTTGAAATAAATTCATTAGGCTTGACGGAGTTCGCACGTGCACACACGATGTATGCATGATACGCACAAGTACATTACCAATTAGGTGAACGCGTCAAACCTCATAGAAGCTTTTCATACAGTTTGTGATAGTTATCTTTCTACCTTCTTTCTACATCCATTTTATGAACATAACGAACCACAACTAAAGATTCAACTAGTCCAGTACGGCAGTATACCAATTATAAATACGCAAATAATTGCACATATATCGACACACGTATAAATAAATAAATAAATATGTATACACACACACACACACACACACACACACACACACACACACACACACACATATATATATATATATATATATATATATATATATATATATATATGGGAGAATATACAAATAATAACAACAGACGAGGACAGGTGGTGTAAATAACAAAAGTATATATTAGTATGACGCTCGGGAATACGGAAAGTCTTTGACGTTTCGAGCTACGCTCTTCAACAGAAAGAATACGGAGACAAAGAGAAAAACACGGAGAAAAAAAATTGAATAGTGTTCAGTCAACGGTCAATCATAATGTATATATATATATATATATATATATATATATATATATATATATATATA
>NC_142929.1:149268931-149283931 GCF_046866305.1 Octopus bimaculoides | reverse complement strand
GTGGCTATTAAATATAACTGCTTCCAAAGAGGTTAGAATGTGAAGCTGTTAATGGAAAGAGGCGTGTCACATCAGGCCGATCCTATCATGTCAGAAAAAGATATGATCCAAGCTATGGGCGTTACCAACGCCGACATCTACCACACCTTGTAGGACAAGTATACAATTATTACTTAATAGAGATGAGAAAAAGATAACTTAATAAAGAGAATTAGATAAAATATATAGGTATATATATACATACATCTAAATGAAAAGAAAAAGTAAATGAGAAAGAGAAGAAATAAAGTCCGTGCGATTGTGAGTAAGTTATAGAGTCTCTGTGTATGTATGTGTATGTGTGTGTGATTGAAAGAGACAGCGTGGGTGACAGAGAGACGAAGAACAACTGGTCATAGTTACTAACCTTGAAAACAAAAACAAAAAAAAATCGGTAAATGGCAAGTGGTGGGGGAGGGGTTGTGAGACATTGGTGGAAGAATCTCGAACATGAAAGAAACTATTTTGCAATATTTGGACATATGGAGTTGTTGACGTACAAATATGACAGTGAAAAATATGAGGTTTTTTTTCAGTTCACCTTTCCGAGTACGAATGGAGGTTAGAGATATCTATAAATACATAAATAAAAGAATAAAATAAGACAGTAATATGTGTAATGTGTATTGAAATAAACACATATGTACACAAACTCACACAAACGCACACACACTCGTGTATATGTATATATATATATATATATGTATGTGTGTATATATATATATATATATATATATATATATATATATATATATATATATACACATATATATATATATATATATATGTATGTGTGTGTGTATATGTATATATATATATATATATATATATATATATATATATATATATATATATATATATATATACACACACATCTAAATATATACATATATATATTTATAAACATAAATACATACATTCATACATACATACTCTACTACAACGTATCATCAGAGGAAAGGATGAGCGTATATGAACAGAAGACCATGCAGGGATATGTTAGTAGAAAGCTCCGAGATGATAGTAACATTGACCATCAAAGCAGTCTATCATGGCCTAACAACCGGATTACTACCTCCCACCTTGAAAGGTATACGTCTGCAATCCAGCAACAGGAAATATCAACCAAATACCTGATGCACAAAAGGGATAGAGATGCAGGAAAAGCAACAAAATGTGACAACCGATGCAGACTTTGTGGAGTTAACACTGAAGATATCACCCACATCTTAAGAAGCTGTCCGAAAATGTCATCAAGGTATTATCTACCGATGAGACATGATGGTGTAGTTTGGACACTATATAATGGAGTCCGTCGGAAGGATAGCCCCGAGGACAAAGAAAAAAGAACCCACAGTATGGTAGAAGACATAGCTATTCATAATAAAAAAGAGTTCTGGTGAAAACTTCAATAAAATATAAGAACAATAGACCCGATATAATGATTTGGGATAGAGAAGAGCAATTGTGCACAGTAGAAATCACCTGCCCAGTGGATGCTAACATAAAGCTGAAGATCAGTGAAAAAGAAAACAACTATGCTGAGCTATTGAGAAACCTGCAGTTACTCTATCCAGATTACAAGTTCAGGTTTATACCTGCAATTATTGGAGCACTGAGAGATGTAACACGCTGCCTAAATTCCAATCTTGAGAAATTAGGCCTCTCCAAACCAGAAAGAAGGAAGCTGATTCGAAGATTACAGATGCAAGCCATCACTGGAACCGTAAAAAGCTGTAAAACTTTCCAGAAGTTTATCATTAAGTATATATGTGCATATCTGGATATGCGAGTATATATATAGGTGGCTATCTGGCATTCCTTGAAGGAATTTGTGCAAACTCCGTTTAAAGGTGATGAGATCCTTTTCTTCTTTGATCAGTTTTGGGACAATGTTAAACAGGGCAGAGCCTGTTGAGGAATATATATATATATATATATATATATATATATATATATATGTATATCCTTTTACTCCATTAAGGTTTCGGCTGTTATTGTTAATCGCATTAGTCTCCCACTATCTCGTATTCACCTGGGGTGCGATAGTGTCTGATATCGGCTATAACGTTATATAAGAGAACGTGAATAATGAGAGAAAGAACAACATTGGCTCGTACTTGATACTCCTTTATTTCGTCTGTTACATATGTTTCAGTATTCGGTAACACATGATATCACACTATAGATGGAATCCCTTTAACATTTACTGGGCCGTTCACGTTATGATCAGTTTTCATCGCATTAAAATGTTCGAGACCAATGTTCGGGGATAAGATGTTAGAACTCAGAATTAAGCCAAGAAAAGTGACTTACACTATTGACGGTGTTAATCTTGTGGCTCCTGTTTGCAGTTGGGTGAGCTTATTGAGCGTGAAAGAGGTTAGCTTCAAGGGCACAAAAGAAAGGAAAAAAAAACGTTGTACCGCTTGTGACGAGAGATAAGTTGCCCTCGTTGGCCAGTATCCATTTTGAAATATACGATACGAATTCCTAATGAATAATGAATAAATGCGGTCAAAGAAGGCGGAATAAGCGGTGTAGACGAAAAGGAACGACGATGATGATGATGATGATGATGATGATGATGATGATGATGATGATGATGAGAAGAAGAAAAAGAAGAACAAGAAGAACAAGAAGAAGAAGAACAACAACAACAACGACGACAACAACGAAAAGAAGAAGAATGAGGAGGCAGAAAGAGAAGGAGGGGAAGAGGAGAGGTGGGATGATTTCAAATAGATTTCAGTTAAGAATTAAAGTATCAAACTTGTCCAGTATGACCTGAGGGCAAAAGAACAAGAAGAACAAGAGCAACGGAACCACCACCAGTAGAAGAAGCTCAACAACAATAACACCAACAAAAAAAAAAATGATAAAAACAAAATAAATCCACAACACCTAGATACAACAAAAAAAAACGCTGTAATGACAAAAACGGGTAGAATTATTCGTGTATGTATGCGTATACAGGCATACATACATATATATATATATATATATATATTTACATATATATACATATATATATATATGCAAAATGTGAAAGAGAGAGAGAGAAAGAGATGGAGGGGGCTACTGACTTACTTTGCTTTCACAAGGCGAATTTAATAGAAAGTAACGTAACTTGAACGATTTAACACGAAGGCTTCAAATGAATTGTGTTATACTACAACAAATAGGTAGGTTGAACGATTCGTGATAGGGATGTAGACAGCGGTAAATAAGGGTTTTAATGATACGATACTTTTTTTTTTTTTGTTTCCATGGCATTGGCATCTAAAATAGTTGTGTTGGAGGTCAGGTATTTCCCAATGAATCACTCTCTAATTCATAGCCTTTTATCTTCCACAAAGTATTTGTCTTGAAGTAACCCTGCTGTGTTGGGTTATTCTTTTTTTGTCCTTTATTCTAAATTTATTCTATTTTTTATTATTATTATTTTAATATTATTTTATTCTAGTTTATCACATTTTTTCGCTTAAATTTTATTAACTCTTTTCTTTGTTTTCCTTTTTGGCATTTTCAAACAGTCTCGCACTTTCATTGTTAGTAAACCAATGTGTATGGGTTTTGTACGTATGTATGCGTGTATGACTTTGCGTATGTGTTTCTAAGTGTATATCTATTATACGCACACACATCCATCCATCCATCCATCCACACATGCATACATACGTACATACATATATGTGTGTACGTATAATTATACACATATACTCATGCGTATATGCGTATACACATACACACACACTCAGATGTATGCAAACGTACATGCATTCGTTCGTACGCACACATGCGTACGTCCATTTTCTTCTTCTGAAACAAGAAGAGGAGAAAGAAGGAATAAAAAAATATAACCACACTAATGAAATACAATGTGTATGTAGGATGCTTTGAGAGAAGAAGGGAGACGGAGACGGAGACAGAGAGAGAAAGAGAGAGAGAGAGAGAGAGAGAGAGAGAGAGAGAGAGAGAGAGAGAGAGAGAGAGAGAGAGAGAGAGAGAGAAGGACAGGAAAAGGAAACACTATATATACGTTTCTCTTTATAGAGACAATGATTATGACAAAGAAATATTTCGTGGGACACAAGGTTTGAGATTGAATTAAAATAAAAGGGATAAAAAAAAAGAAGAAAAGACGGTATCAAACACTACCGTATCCCAGGTGAATACGTATATTCACTTGGGGTACGGTACCGTCTGATATCAGCTATAACGTAATATAATAAAAGAATCAACGCAAACACACTTTCGAAAAGCTACCTCAATACATATCATTTTTACCCCTGTATTTTCAATAATTGCTATCGTACATCATTATCTGTTAATTTCCTTCGAATACCTGTTTATGAGAAAAGGAGTGAGCATCTGCGTGGTTATTCCATCTGCTAGAAGTAGAAACGGAATCTCTCTCAATGCGCACATCGCTGTGTTAAAAAGTGAGACGTTAGATAATGTGGTATACAATATGCTCTGCATACAGATGTAAGACGCGCTGGTTGCGGCTGAAATAGTTTGGATTTTAAGTCTCCTCAAACAGAGCTGTCCTTAGGTTAAAAACAACAAACACTAATACGGGTTTTGTAACACCAACCCGTCATTCCTGTTATTTTGTCCTAAAGACATGTTATCTTACTCCAATCCCTGCTATTTCATACAAGTTACTAAATCACTTGAGTAAATAACTTGAATACATAAATTGAATACATAAATTGAATACGGTGAACACTAAGGCGTGCGTTCGTGCGTGCGTACGTGCATCGGTGTATGTATGTGTGTGTGTGTGTGTGTGTGTTATTCGGATGTTAGCATGTTACTACATTATTTACATTATTTACATTATTTACATTCGATGGATATTTGTCCTCATCTTCTTTGTTGTTAACACAACATTTCGGCTGATATACTCTGCAGCCTTCTTCTGGTGTCTTGGGGAAATTTCGAACCTGGGTTCTCATTCCTAGGGTATTCTTCGATGTTGTTGTTGTTATTATTATTATTATTATTTTTATATGCATATATATATATATATATATATGCATATATATATATGCATATATATATATGCATGTGTATATACATGTATATATGCATGTGCGTGCGTGCGTGTGTGTGTGTGTGTGTATGTGTGTGTGTGTGTGTGTGTGTGTGTGTGTGTGTGTGTGTGTGTATCATACAAACTTTTAGATCAAATATGTTTGTGACAAATTGTAACTGTAATAAAGCTAATTTCATTGCAAATTGCCGTGGAGAAAAAAATCGCTTTAGGTAACAGGTGTTGAAACGCCAACAGTCATCTCAGCACTTTCTGTAAACCGATGAATACGTGCGTGCGCGCACATGCGTACGAGAGAGTGCGTGTGTGTCGAACTGCTGTTGTACCTATCGTGGCTTAGAGCATGAGCATTAGCCCTGACAATGCAATCTTCACGCTTCTTCGCATTGACAAATTGGTCGAGGGCTAATCTCACAGCAAGCAGGTCGATTGCAATAACTCTCCTAAGAGCCGTTCGGAAGTTTCTAATATTCTAAGTCCCCCTATTTCTCTCTATTTTTCTCTATTGCTTCCACCTTACAAAATCCTTAAAGATTCTACTCCAATCGCATTTTTTCTCAGAGTCAATCACTATTTATCGTTGAAGGTTGCACTCGTCAGCAGCCCTTAACTAATTCGCTAATCCGCTCTCTGTAAACTTGGCGCACCGTGAGCGACACGTTATTAACTTGATCCCTGCGTAGGAAGCCAATCTGTGCCGATCGTACAGATCACAAATTTGTGGTTAGTGTAGGCGTTTATATTAAAACGTGGACAACCTAAGCGACCCTTATCCACTAACCTACAGGATACTAACAAGATGGGGAATTTTCAGGTACCTTCAATCAACAATTTAAACTTTCTTCTACCTGTCTTTCACTGCCATTGTTACTTTCTGTCGTAGTATTGTTTTCATTGTCACTAGTTCTTATTGTCATTGTATTCATTTTCCTTTTAGTTGCTTCTTCTGTTGTTGTTATAGTTGTTGCTGTATATGTAGTTGCTGTTATTGTTTTTCTTGTTGCTGCTGCTGCTGCTGCTATTGGTGCTACTGTTCAACTATTATTACCTAATATTCTAAAGAAATTTTTTTCGCCTAGCCAGGCTCATGGGCCCGGTTTCCCGGTTTCTATGGCGTACGTGTTCCCCCCAGCTGGACGGGACGCCAATCCATCGCAGCGTTACTCAAGAAACAGGAAGAAAGAGTGAAAGAAAGTTGGGGCGAAAGAGTACAACAGGGGTCGCCACCACCCCCTGCCGGAGCCTCATGGAGCTTAGGTGTTTTCGCTCAATAAACACTCACAACGCCCAGTCTGGGAATCGAAACTGCGATCCTCCGACCGCGAGTCTGCTGCCCTGACCACTGGGCCATTGCGCCTCTACATTCTAAAGAAATACATACTTATAATCAATTTAACTAGACTATAATAGCACTATACACAAATAAATATTATCAAAAACAATAAGATTAAACAATCTATTTTATACTCAAATATAATTTGAATTTATATACTATTAAGAACGTATTATTTTTATATTTAAATAATATTTATATATTATACAAAACAAAAAAAAAGAAATTAATATATATATATATATCCTGCAAAATCTGTTTTTTTTTTTCTTCTTTTTTTTTGTATTAGTACAATATCTGTAGTATATTTTGTTGAGTGGTGACTCCGAAAGACAGATTCAACTTCGAAACCTCCTCTCATATTCCTCTCTAGATGGGCGGCTGGCAAAGAGACGGACATTTTAAAAATTACACTATGTTTCAAATTTTTTTTTTTTAATTTTTATTTTTTAATTTTGCACCGCAGGGCAAGTAACAAATACGATTGATCAGTCCCTTTTGGTTCTGGTCAACCAAGAAGCAAATTAGAAAAATAAAATCAACGAAGACAAAATTCTAAAATACAAAACGAAAACTCATGGAGCTTCCAAAACACGTCCAGTATCGGCGATAAACGACAACAATAACAGCAAAAGCAAAGACAAGAAGAAGAAGAAGAAGAAGAAGAAGAAGAAGAAGAAGAAGAAGAAGAAGAAGAAGAAGAAGACGTGGTAGTAGTAGTAGTAGTAGTAGTAGTAGTAGTAGTAGTAGTAGTAGTAGTAGTAGTAACCTTATGCGAATACAAATAATGTCTTCAAGTAAATAAATAAAATTGAAATATTCATTTGAACTAAATTTCAAAAAGTGTCGTGAATAAATTGGAGAAAAGGACAAAAAGCATAAAAAGAAATAAGGAGTTGAAAAAGCAGTTTGGGGTGGAAAACAAAAAAAAAAGGCAGCAATAACGTAAACAACATCAACTAAAATATCGACAAAAAACATCAAAAAAGTTAACGACGGAAAAGAATTCAGTAAAAAAAAAAGTGACAAACAAAATTAAGGAAAAGCAATAGAGCAATAACATAAACAACAAATAAATAGGATATGAAAAAAAAATAAGGAAAAAGGTAAGAGGAACGAGGATCAATGAAAAATGTGACTGAAACATAAAACGTGCAAAAGAAAAATGATCAGCAAAAATAATAATAATAAAAAAGGCAAAAACAAAAACTACAAAGACATTGATTAGAATAGGGTGGCGGAGGCGGTAGTTTTTACCGGCAGCGTTTATGTGCAGACATTTGGTATTTTTCGGCCATTCAGTCGCAAAGACATGGTACATAGTGATGTAATTCACTTCTGTTTCTCTCTAAAACCGCTTTTTCCACACACACACACTAGCTCACATAAACAAATAAATACGTACAGATGTGTGTATGCATATATATTTCTACACATGCACACAAGTATATATTTATATATAATATATACATTCCCATATATATATGTGTGTGTACCTATAAAAGTTCATAGGTCTTTTAAGAGCCATACGCTCATAAGGCCGTTTCCGGAATTTCGTGGAGTATATATTGTCGTCTGGACAGAGGCGCTGGTCCGTCGCAGGATTACTAATTATTTTTTATCAGCCCTTCCGCTATCTGGGCGACCAAGTTAGTAGTGGGGGGGGGGTGCGCTGAAAGTGTAGCTCCTAGAATAAGAATAGCCTGGGCAAAGTTTAGAGAGCTCTTACCCCTGCTGGCGACAAAGGGACTCTCACCCAGAGTAAAAGGCAGACTGTATGACGCATGCGTACTAACAGCCATGCTACATGGCAGTGAAACATGGGCTGTAACTGCTGAGGACATACGTAAGCTCGCAAGGAATGAAGCCAGTATGCTCCGTTGGATGTGTAATGTCAATGTGAATACCCGTCAGAGTGTAAGTATCTTGAAAGAAAAGCTGAACATTAGAAGCATCAGTTGTGGTGTGCAAGAGAGACAGTTGCGCTGGTATGGACATGTGGTGAGAATGGATGAGGATAGCTGCGTGAAAAAGTGCCACACCCTAACAGTTGAGGGAACCCGTGGAAGAGGTAGGCCCAGGAAGACCTGGGCTGAGGTGGTGAGGCAAGACCTTTGTACATTGGGCCTCACCGAGGCGATGACTACTGACCGAGACCTTTGGAAATGTGCTGTGCGTGAGAAGACCCGGCAAGCCAAGTAAGATCGTTGCCAGTGCCCCTGGACTGGCTCTTGTGCGGGTGGCACATGAGATGCACCATTTTGAGCGTGGCCGTTGCCAGTACCGCCTGACTGGCTCCCGTAGGATTTTCGAGTGAGATCGTTGCCAGTGCCCCTGGACTGGCTTGTGCGGGTGGCACATAAAAGACACCATTTCGAGCGTGGCCGTTTTCGTGCGGGTGACACGTAAAAGCACCCACTACACTCTCTGAGTGGTTGGCGTTAGGAAGGGCATCCAGCTGTAGAAACTCTGCCAAATTAGATTGGAGCCTGGTGTTGCCATCCGGTTTCACCAGTCCTCAGTCAAATCGTCCAACCCATGCTAGCATGGAAAGCGGACGTTAAACGATGATGTTGATGATGATGATGAAGTGGGCTGTAGCAACCTGAAATTAAGTGTTTTGCTCTAAAACATAACGTAACGCCTGGATAGGAATCGAAACCAGTCTTACGAAAATGGGTGCAATATCTTTGACCACTAAGCCACTATCCTATCTAATTCCCTTTTTCTCCTCCTCATCGTTCTCTATCTGTCTCTCTCTCCCCTCTTTCTCTTTTTCTCTCTCTCGTTGCTCACACGTGACCATCGCCCATCTTTCTTTTCCTCACGTGACCATCCATCTTTCTTGCATGGACTTTCTAAAAACCGGACGTCTCCTATCTCTCTCTTCTATCTTTTCTCTTTTCAAAGAAAATATTTCTCTCAACGTTCACTATTTTTCACCCTCGTTCAGATCTAACGACCATCCGTCTTTGTTTTCGTTCGGTTTCCCTGCATGTCTTCACTGTCCTGTTTTTGTTCTTAACTTTGATCTTCCATAAATACAAAATTTTATTTTGGTATTTATGGGAGCTGGGGAGTACATAGACAACCGACAACTAATGAAGGGACATTCTTTGTATTACTTATCCCATTTTTTTCTCTCATTATTTGCGTATTTCACTCATTTGTTTTCGTATTTCATGTTGTTTACTGTTGGTGACGTCCTGTACCTAGGCCGACTGCTATATTTAGTAAGGTTGCACAGGATCCTTTCCCTAGCAACTTAAAAAACGAATAGTCGACGGAAATCTAACTTTATTGTAGCTCTGAAACTAGCTGTCTGTCTGTCTGACTGCCCGTCTATTATTTATTTATTTATCTATTTATCAAACAATCTACCTAATTATCTGCCTGTTTATCTGTTTATCTATCGAGTTTTTTCTCGGAACATTGACATAAGGTAGCTAAATATACTTATATTTTTTCTTTAAGCATATCTGAGATTAAAACTTCCTGTTCGTTTCACATAAATCTTTTATAGTTCCAAATAATTTCTAATTAAATGTTGAGCAGTTAATAAATGCATCGAGTTGGTAAATTAAGATGAGTCATCTGAAGTGATACTAGAGACACATCTCAAAAGCTTGCTACCATCTTTAAAGGTTGACGATCGCTCCCTTCAACTTCCAGCGAACTGATATGCTAATTTGATCTTTGTTAGATTTCTGTGCCAAGAACGATGCGTATAGTTTCGCCTTGCTTTCATCTTGTCTATGTTGACCATGCATATCCCGATCTTGTGATCTGTGTAATAAGCCATCCAAAAGCGTATGAACAGTGTACCCCATCTGTTGACTCACTAAAATCAGACCCGTATAACTAAGTTGGTTTGTGAGAATTGAGCATGCCTCTCTCCTATCGCCTATTCCACATACAATCCTAAGGTGTGCGTCTGACATGCCATTCTGGACGGCTACTCATACTGACGTGTGTGATGCTCGCAAAAATACTTTTGGACGCCCGAAGAAGTCTAGTCACCTGTCTCCCTCACATTGCAAATTGGTACGTATTTGAAGGTCCTACTTCCGCTGTTACTCTTGTGCAAAAAAAACAAAAAACAAAAAAAAAACTTAATAACAGGGCCAATAAAATTGTCGTTTCCTCGACATCAAAACCTTTTCGAAGCAACATTGCAGTACCAGCGGGTTATATGGTCCGAAGGTAGACTCTCAAAATAATTATGATTTGAGGCGTCCCTCACTGTCTTAGGATATTTATTTATGCCTTGTTCCTTTCTGAGTAAATTTCCACTGTTCGCTCGCCTGAGAACATGGCCACTGCTTCTTCCTCTATTTCCTCGGACTTGGAATCACAGCTAGACCCACCAGCACATTTATTAAGCCATAAACGAATGCTTAAGTCGATATAAGCGGTATATTGAAGTGTATATAATTCATATACTGATATCTATAGAATCTATATTTGGAAGTTGGTGTAATTGATATATTGACATCAATGTATCGAAATCTGTATAATTGATATATTAAAGTCTATATAATCAATGCTCAGAAGTCAATATAATCAACGTATTGAAATCAATATAATTAATATATTGGCGGCTTTATAATCAATATATTAAAATCGAAATAATTTATATATTTAAGTCTATATAATTGATATGCTAAAATTGAAACAATGGATAAAGTAAGGTCGATATAATTGATACATTTAAATCAATATAGTCACTATATTGAAATTTATAAACGACATATTGGAGCCTATGCAATCCATGAATTGAAATCAATATAACAGCTATATTGAAGTTAATGCAATCGATATAATGAACTCGATACAGTCGATGTATATTGAAATCGATATAGCCGACATGCTGAAAGCCATATAACTGATGTGTTGAGGAGAAGATCATTGGCATATTGGAGTCGAAATAATAGATTGTAAATCTTTCTCATCCCGCCCCTCCACAAAAGCACTGTTCTATTCATCAGAAAACATAACTGGCAAGCCGAGTAGACAGCAAAATTTTAATATTCAGTTGATCCGTGTCACCTTATTCCCTTTCCATTTAGTACTTCTATAAGCAAAAATACAATAGAGGACTTAAAATTGTCGTTTGATGTAAGCGATATATTTCTTGTTGTAGCCATGCTACTTCGTGTCCGTTACTCATTTTCATGTACATCACTTAAAGCTGAAACTTTAAACTTTACGTTTAAATTTCATTCATAAAAGGAATGATGCATATACGCAGCCGTCTTAGCCCAGCATGTTACCTACAACGATATTATCTGCTCACTATCCGTAAGATATAAACCTAGGAGTTTTCCTTCATTTGTTATAGGTTAATCAAATATATTGGTTTCAAATTCTGGCACAAGGCCAAAGGGATAGTCAATATCATGGATGGACCCCAGTATTCAACAGGTACTTATTGTATCGAATTCGAAAAGATGAAAGGTAAAGTAAATCTCGGCAGAACTTAAACTCAGAGCATAAAGACGGTCGAAATGCCGCTAAGCATTTTGCTCAGCGTGCTAACAATTTTGCCACCTCACCGTTCTAAGGTTAAGCAGATATACTTATAGCTAAGGAATTGCATCATGCATCAGTCATCACCATAATCATTATCTTTATTTCACTACCTACATCAGGGAGGAATTATTTTAAATATTTTAAATATTTTGCTGTTTTAGTGAACAGTGTTTAAATATTATTGGGAAAAGAAGAAACAACTTTTCTCACGAGTCTGGGGACTTCATAAAAAATCGAGGCTTTAAGTGTTCCCAGCAATGCGAATTTGGTTTGGTATTGAAGTTGTTTTTGATAGAATGTGCGCTTCTTAGGAATAAAAGTTTCTTTTCTTTTCGTTGTTTTTCATTGTTAAATTCAGCGTAACTGCCCGAAAAGTTTTCACGCGAGATTGGACTAGTTTCTCTTCATTCTTAAGATTCAGACTCAAATATTCTATATATTAATCATTGTTTATTTTTTTCGATGGGGGTGTAATTTACATCGGTAAAATTATTATGAACGTTATAACTACTCGTTAATTTATCGGCAGATTTTATATACGAAAGTGTTTCATCTAAAATTTGTTGTGTGCTGTTAAGCCCATAATTTTTCTACTTTATTCTACTAAGATTTGGGGGATTGCATAATGATATCAAATCTGCTTCTATATTTCTTTTATTTAGGAACATAACCTTTACAAAGAGAGGACACCACGAGGACAGACAAAACAATACATGGGGTACATAAAACATATAACGAATGAATTATGAAAGTAAATGAAATGAGAATGGAATGGCTTTCCTAACCCCCGAGTAGGTAGTTCCGTTTTACTGTTTTTCTTTTAAATAAAGCAATGTACTTAGTCTGTATCCTGTTCACAATGTCACGTCAAAAACGCCAACAATTCTTCAAATGTTATCACTGATCGCAAATTGTCGTATCGAAATCGAATTCCTATTGTCTGTATTCTGTCTCCAAATATCTCCTTCAACCTTCCTGCTCTATCATCCTCCAACAACACCGCTTTCATGTTTCGATTCGCCTCTTTGTCGGCCAGCTTAATTCTTATTACATTTTTCATTTTGAGAAACTCTCTTCTCTATATCTACACAATTTTTATTATATTCAACCATCATCTTTTCAGGCTGTCCCTTGCCTTCTTGAGCAAAGCGTTATACATTTTGTAATTTTTCTCTTTCAATTTAATTCCGTGAACCTGAGGTACCTCTATTGACAGGCCTTTACCGGTCAGCGCAGCGTAACTTCCTGTTGGCTTACCTTCCATGGCAGTATTATTCCTTACTTCACCCATAACTGGGGAAGAAAAAATAAAATCCAGTTAACAACAACAATTGCAACAATTCCAGTTAATAACGATTTCAACAATTCACCAAATCAACAATGCAATACAACAAAAACTCACATGGAGCGAAATCATTCAACTGTTTTTGATCCATTGCTGTTGGCATGTTGTTGCCAGCTGGTCTATGCTGGTAATAGATCAACCTGTCTTTGCTGGTCAATTTCAAGTTGGATACGATGCTTCTGATGATAAGCTACGGCTATGAGCACTAAGTAATAACTTTGAATTCAGAACATAAAGGAGCCGGGAAAACTAACGCAAGACATCACGCCATGCTATAACGATTGCGCCAATCTATCACCGTGACTGGTTCTTTATTTTTCAACTCCGAAAGATAAAAAGAAAAGTTGACCTGAGCAGGATTTGAACTCACTATATGGAATAAAAAAAACCTTCCTAATGAATATATTGAATCGCCGCCTGAAAATCCTTCGAATCAACTGAAATTTCAATGAATGCAGCATTGCACTTTGTCATGCTAGCATTTGTAACATGTCAGTGCTAGTATTTTTCATTATTTTCCGGAGTGGGATACATTAATTACATTCCTCCTGTATGAGAGTGCACCCACATGACCGGTTGACCCATTACAAATAACAGCTAAAATCTCCCTCAATCGCCGACTACATTCTTCAAAGAAATGCAGATTGTATATCGTCCTGGACAAATTGACAGAAATCAAAGCCAGGCGGTCATAACTAGAACACATTTGATCGTAAGCTTACACAATTTCAAGTGCAATCTGAGAATAAATAACACCAACCTCAAATCTCACCCTGCCGTCCATATATTTACACACAGTATCTTAACTAACATATCCTTCGCTTTCATATATACATAAACCGGTTCGTGTGATTTTAGAGAGGATAGGTTTCTTTATCTGTCAGAGCAAACGACCACCTAGATATTCCACGTTGCCGGGGTTGGGGTTGAGAGTTGCGGTTGAGTCGAGAATGTGTATGATTTGTATCGGCAAGGAACGAGTTACTAACAAGCGGTCCCTGCGTTATGCACTGAGAAGAATTGATTTTTTTCTAAATTTACATATACCTGGACACATCCCATGAAATCTGGCTTTGTGCAGCTCTCGACAAACAGTTTTTGTGGAAACTGGGTTCTCGAGGTGGTCATTAAGCTCTGCAGTCATTTTTGGGAGCTGTACTTTTGTGATCCTTTCTAACATCTCGCGTAAGAGTCCGACGGTCCCTATCCGAAAATTTTGCTGTCATTACTTTCGAGACACTACTTCTTGACACACCAAATATTCCGGGTGCTTTCATTACGCTAGCGCCTACCATATGAGCACCAACTATTTGACCTCCTTGAAAGTCCGCTAGATCTGTTATTTTATGGAGTTTTTATTACCTTATTCTGATGATATCTGAAAAGAAACAGCAATTTTAGCAAAACATATTAAGCAACACTAATAATGAATCAAAAAGCATAGAAATAAACAAGCTTTTGACGGTTTTATAGATATTTCAAAATTATGATGCTATGATGCTAGATGTTTCCATTATTTTTTCAGCCCCTGTATATATATATATATATATATATATATATATATATATATATATATATATATATATATATATATATATATATATATATATATATATATATATATATATGTATATATATGTATTTATTTATATATATAAATATATAATAATAATATTAGGGACAAAATCC
>NC_142929.1:149253931-149258931 GCF_046866305.1 Octopus bimaculoides | reverse complement strand
TTATGAGGTAGAGACTCCTTGTGACTTTGGGTACTTGAGTAAATATATATATATATATATATATATATATATATAATTCCAAGAGGGTTAGAGGTTGTGAATCCAACCAACTAAGGTATAATATCTATCCAATATATTGCTGGTAGAATACCCAATTATTAATACACAAGTGTTTTTTTTCATTGCATGGCAATTACACTACTGAATGTAATAAATGCGTGGGGGTAAAAAGTTGTTTTTCTCTTAATTTATACAGCAATAAGAAAGTGGAATGGATCAGGTGGTGGTATTCATCAACTTTTAGACATAATATGTCTATATATTCATTTTAAAAAAATACAATTATAACAATATACACACGTATAACATATTATGCTTTACATATATAATATATAAAATATAAAGTTATACATGTATATATTGTTATAATTGTTTTTTTAAAAATAAATAGACAATATATAGGCGCAGCAGTGGCTGTGTGGTAAGTAGCTTGCTTACCAACCACATGGTTCCGGGTTCAGTCCCACTGCGTGGCACCTTGGGCAAGTGTCTTCTACTATAGCCTCGGCTGACCAAAGCCTTATGAGTGGATTTGGTAGACGGAAACTGAAAGAAGCCCCTTGTATATATGTATATATATATGTTTATATGTATGTGTGTTTGTGTGTCTGTGTTTGTCCCCCCACCTTCGCTTGACAACCGATGCTGGTGTGTTTACGTCCCAGTAACCTAGCGGTTCGGCTAAAAGTGACCGATAGAATAAGTACTAGGCTTACAAAGAATAAGTCCCGGGGTCGATTTTCTCAACTAAAGGCGGTGCTCCAGCATGGCCGCAGTCAAATGACTGAAACAAGTAAAGGAGTAAAAGAGTAAAAGAATATAATGTCTAAAAGTTGATGAATACCACCTCTTGATCCCCTCCATTTTCTTATTGCTATATATATATATATATATATATATATATAGAGAGAGAGAGAGAGAGAGAGATAAATAGATAGATAGGTAGATACATACATACATACATACATACATGCATACATACATGCATACATACATAAATACATATGTATACCTATACGTGTGTGTGTATTCATACATGTGCCTAAGTGTGTGTGTATTCATATATGTGCCTAAGTGTGTGTGTATATATATATATGCATGTATATATGCATGTACGTATGTATGTGTGTGCGTGTGTGTGTGTGTTTGCACGTACGCAATTTTGTATGTATGTTGTGTGTATGTGAGAGCGTGTGCGTACCGCAGAAAATGTGGTACTATAGATGCTAAAGAAATATCCAAATAGAAAAATAGATTTTATGTAATAAAAAAAAAAGACAAATACTAAAGAAAGAAAAAAAAGCAGTCCTCTTTTTTTTTTTAGATAAGAACAAACAAAAATTAAAGAAATAAAATTAAAATATAGAAAGGAGATATTTGGTACCCTTATTGATTTCAGGGGCAATATGAAATGGCAGAAAATTCCCAACGGGCAATAGATAGATGGATGTATAGAAAATTTGCAACAATAGATACATTATATGGTAAAGAGGCACATTGTTTGGATCATGGAGTTTTGTCAAGGGAGACAATTATGACTTCCGCCAACATGCAGTAACAGACAGGACACGCAGTGACAACGAAAACGACATCGACAAACGTGACGATAGCCTCGACAGCAGGAAAAACGTCGATAACTATTGCTTGAATCGAAAGGAGTTAACTAGAAGGAGCATCTACGTGGTCCTACGGCCTGCTAGAAATATCAGTCAAATCTTCCTTCAATCACACTCAAGCGTTGGATACAATTAAAACATTTTAATAATGATTTACAAATCATCGCGATGGGCGCAACTGGAATCTGCTTCCTTTTTTTAAGTTTGTTATATCAGGGCTTGTCTCCCACCCCAACCCGGGCCTAAATAAATGCTTCAAAAAATTAAGAGCACTGGAATTACAGCAAAATAAAATATGCAAACTTTAATGAATGTTTACACACACACACACAAACACACATGCACGCACGCGCGCAACACACACACAATCACGCACAAGTAATGCTTGCTTTTTATATATCAGGCCATCCTGATATATAAAGTTCTGTCCGAATTTTGAAAAAGAAAACAAGTGAACAAATGTTATATTTAATTGAAATTTAATCATCAATGTACTTTCCCTGATTATCTATGACTTCCTTCCATCTATTTACAAGCTTTTTAGTCCCATCAATGAAAACTCTTTTGGTTTCAAAGTGAAGAACTCTGAAATGTCAGTTTCGACCTCCCCCTGACTTGCGAAAGTTATGTCCCCCAAATGATTCTGTAAACTACGAAACAAATGGTAGTCTGAAGGAGCAAGGTCGGGAGAAAAAGGTGGATAAGGAACTTTTTTTCCCAACCATTTTCTTGGATCTACTGTGATGTGATATTTGTAGTGTAGTGGGGTCATGCATTGTCCTGATGAAACATCACTCCTTTTCAATTCACTAAAGCGGGTCTTTTTTTCTTCAAAGCTTGATTCAAACGCTCTAATTGCTGACAGTAAACTTGAGTATTGATTGTTACATTAGGTGGTAACAATTCAAAGTGAATTAATTACTCCTTTGCAATCCCACCAGATAGAGGGAAGAACCTTTTTTTTCCATGAAGTTCCCTTCTCAGTTGTGGTTCAGCTTTTTCCCTTTTACCAAGCCAATGTTTACGACGTTTAACATTTCAATAGAAGATCCATTTTCGTTAACAGTCACAAGTCTATCCAAAAAGGGTGAAATGAGTTCGCGACAATTGAGAGAAGAGCAGATGTCAACTCGGGATTTGCGGTTCCTTTCGGACAATTCATGAGGCACCCATTTTCCAAGTTTAGGAACCTTTCAAAGTTGTTGAAGATGACGATGAAGTGTTGTATGGTTTGCACTAAGCTTTATTGCTAATTCTTCAGCCGATAATGCAGTATTTTCTTCAAGTAATGCTTCAAAGAGCTTATCATCAAACTCAACTGGACATCCTGTTCGATCTTCATCTTCAAGGCTAAAATCTCCACTTCTGAATTTTGCAAACTATCTTCTGCAAGTTCTTTCATCCAAGCATTCTTTTCCATAGACTGAGTGTATGTTTCCAGTCAGTTCGGCTGCAGAGTTTCCTTTTTTTATTCAATTCTTGCAGAAGTTCACTTCATGGGCAATAAAATAATGCACAAGTCAAGTATCTTGTTTGATGTAATGCAATAACCTGGTCACCAAAAATAGCAAACTTTGTGCCTAAATTAGTTGACAATATCATGACAGTGATATATGTAAGTATTTATGTGAGCACTAACTAAAGTAGACGACCTTGTTAGGTTTTAAATATCAAAATTGAGCACTATAAAAGGATTCTTTCTATATTGCACGAATTTCTTCAAAATGCTATTAGCTACCTTCAATCGGTCTGCGAATGTTGATTAAACAGTATAATTACATTCAACTACTTACTTTTTTTATATATATATTATCTGCAACAATCATGTGATCTCTGACCTTCTTGTTGAAAATATGTAAACTTATTAAAAATTTCTCCTACATCGATGTGTAACTGCGGTCTACAGCTTGGAAGATACATGCAGTCACGCGATCAACATCGATCGGGGTCATGTCTAAATTCACAATTCCATCTCATAGAATCTGTTAAGTAATTTTAAAGTCAAGTCTTGTGATATTGCAGGCTATTCAAGTAGGAGTTTTTGATTTGAGATGTATTCAGTATATGTGGTTTCTATGGTATCTCTTGAAGAAAGTTGCCTTGAAATTGTTTGAAAGTTATGTGATCATTTTCATTTTACATTTGTTTTAGAATAAATAAATAAATTAATTAATAAAGCAGAGCCTGTTGATGAAAGGTAATTGTGTTGTACGTGGTATTGGGTTATGAGCCTGATTTGATTAAGGGTGTGTCACACGGGGTCCTGATCATGAATGAATTATAAACACGATATTAAGGACATTTAGTTAATGCTGGGAATATATTATCTACATTTTTCAAATAATGTAGTACACACATTGGCGTTGGAAAAGATAGAGGTTCAAAGTTTTAAAATGATCTCTAAAATCAAGATCAGTCATGCCTTTGTTCTTTTTCTTTTTTTTTTTTTGGTTTTTAATTACTCTCTGGAGTGCCTGAAGTCTCATATGTTTTACTTCGGGGCAACAGCTTTCTAGATGTTACTGAACAACAGATAGGAGATGAAGACATCTGGCTCCTTGGACCAGAAATACAAGTGAAATGTCAAAACTGTCGTAATATGGAGGGAAAACAGTGCAGAATTGATTTAGAGCAGAGAAAAGAAGTGTGTCCTCTAGCAGAAGTCAGTCACCAAGTAGATGTGAACGTTAAAATTTCGTGCAAGAATATCTTCACTGAGCTAATGAGAAATATGCAGATACTCCATACAGGCTCTACCTGTATATAAAACTGTAAACCAGCAGTGGTTGATTACGTAATTAACTGCCTTAACACCAATCGTGGAAATTTGTGTTTTAAACAAACAGAAAGTATAGAGCTAATTAGGAAATTTCATTGGCAAGCCATTAATAGAACTGTGAAAATATGCAAAGTATTCCAGAAGTTTCGCTTGTAAAAAGTACATGTATACACATGAAGACAAAGGTAATATATATACATACATACATACATACATACATACATGCATGCATATATATATATATATATATATATATATATATATATATATATATATATATATATATATATATATATATATATATATATATATATATGTATATGTATATATATATATATATAAAGACATAGAGAATATATTTCTGTACACATGCTTGCATTAAAACATTACAGAGACGCACAGGTACCCAAAACCAGAAATACATTCACACACAAACATGCACACATAGGTGCACGAACCAATCCCCTCACACACAGGCGCACACACGACACGTACTTTCAGGAAGAACTTAGTTTTTCCTGTCATGAATACTAATATCGTCAGTG
>NC_142929.1:149238931-149251431 GCF_046866305.1 Octopus bimaculoides | reverse complement strand
ATTACTTTTTATATGAAACTAAAAAGAGAAATCTTTTTATTTTTACTTGTAACCTGTTCTATATGATACGCCTATTCTTCACTATTATTTTTATTTTTTCGCTTTTTGTCAGAGATCTTTTTTTTTTTGTTTTGTAAATTTATTAAAAAAATCTTCCAATATATTCTTTCTTGCTTGCTTGCTTTTTGTAATGCTGCGAGAACAACAACAATACTTCCATCACCGCCACCATCACTAGCAACGACGATAAAAATTTTAACGAAAATTATAAAGAAAACCAACGTGGACTCGTGACATTTTGACAAAGATGCCCGGTTAATTTCAGATGTAAACAAAATATGTTGTATATTTTCTTTCTGGCGCATTAACTCTTTTCCACTTACCGAAATAAAAATTTTAAAAAAATTAATAAATAAATAAGAAGGAAAGAAATGAGGATTTTTTCTTCTTTCATTCGTTTAATATATTATTGATGCGATGGAAGATGGTTTTTAGGAAATATTTTCTTTATACTTCACAATAAGTAATGGCAAATAGAAAGTTTATATATTGCACGATTACTTTAGCTTCTTGATATAATCTTCATTGTATCACAAATATAATTTCAGACCACTGTCTGAATCTTTCTTTGCTTAGTTTATGTGTATATATATATATATACGTAAATGTAGAACGTTGGAATGATATTATTACCATTATATAGATACACATACATATATATTTGCATATATATGCACATGTATATACACACACACACACACATATGTATATATATATTCTCCTGTGTGTTTACAGATCTCCCTTTCTGCGTTCAAGTTCAGCTCACGGCGGGATTGGTTCTGTAACATATATTTTTCTGAAGAGGGGGCGATAACGTAAGTTAAGGGTTGCAAACTTGACGTTCTTGTTACGATTCAATCAATCATATAACCGCAAGCCCTTGAAAACTAAATATGTTGTAGCGCTGGGCATATTTTACTGTTTCTATTTAAAATGCATAAATATATTTATACAGTTTAAACAGTGAGCATGTCGAACGGCTGTTCAATGGAAAGTCGATGTGATTTGATGTTCTCCCCACTGAACGTTATAGCTACATACCAAACGTATTCTTGCCTGCGCAGTAGCTCTGTTTCATGCATATAACAAGGATATAATAAACAACTTTAAGTCTATATCTCTATCGAACAGGTGCTTCCTAAGAAATCTACACTTGGTGTCAGTATTGAAGTCGGGGACGCACAAACTAATATGATTGTCTGCAATCGCCATGCATCTTTAGAAAGTGTCTGGAATAGTTCTAGTTCCATTACCGCACTGACCAATTTCACTTACTCTGAATTTTACGACAGAATTATTCTTCACTGGTGTTCAGAAGTTCGATCGCTACAATGTACAGCAGCACCTGTTTGGTGGTCACACTAAGTGTTCGTTTATTAATCTGATTAGCATTTCGTACCTGATTCATTACAGAATCTCCTCCTTTACTCTTCTGTATGTTTTAAGTCTTCGTCACGCTAATTGAAATCGTAGAAGACATGTCTTTAGTACAGGGCAAAAAGATCGGAGCGAGAAAAATGAAACTGCGAAGCGAGCTTTTACATGCAAACTTTTTAATCACACGCGTTACACAACACTGATCATTGAAATTAAATACATGCTCTCTATAGTTAAATCGTATTTCAGACATATTTTCTCTTCAGAAAAGTCAATTCCAAAGTTGCTAATCAGGGTGACCATTTACCTGTGCACTCGTCCTGCTGAACATAACACCCCAATCTTCGTCAATCTCATTCAAAAATCTTACTAAGAAGGAAATACAGAACGAAGAATGTAATATTGTGAGTATATAAAATGATACGATGAGCTAGAATTTTTCTGTCCGTGAGGGCTGATGTGATGCTCAAAAAACTTTCAAAATTACTTTAGAATCATAACAATGTTGGCTAATTTGTATTTAACCCCACAGTGACAATGTGCCGCAAACTTTGGAGATAAAAACGAACATGCATTTTTGTAAATTTTGCTTGTGTTTTGCACCTTATCTATATTTAAATTTTCAATAAATCTCATTTCTCAGTCACTCATTTATTTTAAAGAACATTTCTAAGTAGTATGTTAGTTACTAGATTGCCAGCAAACAGTAGTAAAACTATTTCCGCTGATAAAGTTAAGAAACCGAAATACACATTATTACCCGCTTTACTTGCAACTGTCAGACAATAATGTTTGATGATTCATTATATTTATCCACATTGAACTCTACTCAGAGTACTTCTGATTTGGGATATATTAGAAATAATCAAACACATCCTTTTAACAGGAATATATATATGTCCAGCTTTCTGTAAATGCAAACATTTCAACCTTTTGTCATTATTTTCGAAATTAATTTTCCCTTTTCATTTTTTCTCTCTTCCATTGTTCTTCTTTCATTATATTTTATTTAATACCCTCCACTTTCTTCCCCCTCTCTCTTGTTCTCTTCTTTTCTATTTTTTCTTCTCCATAGTCTTTCACTTCATCTATCCCAGAACTGCTCATTATATTTCTACTGTTCATAATTTTTTTACCAATTCAGACACGAAATCAAGAGGAAACCTACTAGTATCCTTAATGTCTATTACTAAAACAAATAAACAAAACCTTATTGAAACACTTTTGCATAGTCTATCGCTTGTACAGTTGCACATTTCCATTATTTCACATCAAACCAATAACGAATAATTTTTGACACAAAGTCTTGAACTCAAATTTGGCAGGTGATGTGGGTAGTGTTATAGTACATGATATCAACCCCCAGAATTTGATTGCTGTATAGTTTAACAGCTTTGGAAGGATGCGAGGCAAAATCGACCACCAACATCTTTGAGACCTCATAAACTCTCTTCATCAAACCACAAATCAGTCAGGACTCAATGCATGAACATCATTTTTTAAACTCAAATTCCAAGTTTAAGACCATTAACAGAATTTGAAGGTATGCCTTCACCTCCACTGTCGCCCTTTTCTTACTGAAAAGGTTCTAATACATTTTGTCAAGAATAAGCACACATGGTAAGTTTAAATAAGGTTTAAAGTTTGTACTACGATTAGAATTATGACAAATAGAAATATCAATGAATACCCAGAGATAAGTTACTTAGCAAATATCGTTGTTTATATGTTACAACTTAGTGGTGGTTCTTCCCTTCACTTGAATCAAGAAGTGTAGCAAGAATGGGGAGTGGGAGCAGTCACTCACGGGTGCAGGTGTGAAAGGGCGCCAGTTTTTTTGTGGCCTGCTATAACTATTAATTAAGTTAGGGCAGCCAAAGCGCTAGCTTCTGATAGATCCCTTGATGCATCATTACAGACTCATCCATTACAGATATATTTACTTCACACTATTTCTACCAGGTTTCTCTTCGTTTCCAGAATATCAGTTTATTTTTGAATAACTACGTTTTTATGGAACATGAAATGAGAACTCCAATTCATTGGAAGCATTTAAATTATCGAATCAATCTCTTTTATTTCTTTCGTAAATTTTTTCCTTTCATTCATCTTAAACATAATTTTCTTGTTGCTTGACTCTATTTCGTTCACTATTTTCCTCATTTTTTTGTCTCTTTCTTCGTCTCACTTATTTTGAGTATATTTCATTTTTTGTTATTTATTTCTATCTCATTTTTTAATTTTATTTTAAGCTTTGTTTTATAATTCTTTCCTACGTTCACACCAAATCTTCACTTCACATGAAAATTACATGTTTCTATGACGATGATAAAGTGTGCTCACAAATTCATTCAACCACACATCGCTACAACGCTACAAGAATATTGCCACACTAACTTTAACTGGCATGCATCTATTTGCTCCAAATACCTAAATGTTATAAAGACATCCATCAACTCATTGGCAAGCTAAAGGTATAATGAGCAGCATAACAATATATATGCGTGTCTATGTGTATGCGTGTATGTGTGTGTGTTTATAAGCATAAAAAAGAACAATATCAAAACGAATGAAAAAATTCAAAATAAGAAAAAGAAGGCAAGAACGAAAAACATCAATAAATAATATTTAAAATAAAACAAGGTTCAACAGTTTTGGGGGTCCTTTTTCTATTTTTCACCTCGGAAAGATTTTTCAACATAATACCCTAATAACACTTACATATAAAATCGTGCGCACACATATAAAATATCCACTCGCAAAAAAGAACATAAAAAGATAAACACACAAACGTAGCCAAAAACTTATACACATATTATGCATACTTGAAAACACAAAAATCAAGGAGGCAGAAAAACCTATTCCGCATTTTAATCAATAACATGCTCATACATACCTATACATATAAGCATACACATGCATACACATGATGCATACACATATATATATATATATGCACACACACACACACACACACACACACACACACACACACACATATATATATACATTTATATACATTTATATATATATTCTAGGTTGAAGAAAAGTTCGTCCGCCGTGTTAAAATAACGATTTTTTTTATGCAAGAATTTATTCAAAAACTACAAGAATTATTCTTCGGAATAAAGATCATCATTTTCCACGACTTTCTGCCAACGATCTGCAAGCTTTCAGATTTGGTCAAAGTACTAATCCTTCGGCTTTGAATCGAATCGTTTTTGACAGGTTTCTTCAACTTCATCGAATGACTCATATCGGTCACCTTTCACAAAGTGCTTCATTGATCGGAAGAGACCGTAGTCAGATGGAGCAACGTGTGGACTATAGTCTGGATGCGGCAGAACTTTCACACCGTCCAATTCCTCAATCTTCTTGCTGTTCTTTCTGACGGTGTGCCACTTTGCATTGTCTTCTTGAAACAAAGAATGTTTTCGCGCAACAAGTCGTGTACTTCGGAATAAAGATCATCATTTTCCACGACTTTCTGCCAACGATCAATTTGTTCACAGTAAAGTTCAGCATTGAAGGCGCGACCATTCACCACACGTTCGGCGCACGAAATTGTTCCTCAAGATAATGTATATATAGTTTTAAAAAAACAAATAACAATAACAAAAAAACAACAAAGTGAGGACGTGATACGGATAGTGTTATTGGACGCTCGGGAAAGAAAAGAGCCCTTTTTGAGGTTTTTCACGCTGACTACTTGAAAATATAAGTATAATGATATGTTGTATGTGAAACACTCATGAACTAAGGGGGAGATGCTAATGCGCAGAAAAAATTGTAATTTGGACCAATGCTTGTTCATTCCATTTTCTTGTATTATAAATCATCTTTCGAAGAATTCGGCGTACACTAATAGATTTCCACATATCCACCCATCGATTTTCTCGTCCACTGTTCTTGAGGGGGTCGCGGGTGTAGAGTCCTCAGGCATGTCCTCCTTAGAGTTCCTATCAGAAGCAACCGTCACTACACATCCCAACCGTATGTATATATGTGTGTACATGTGTGTTTGTGCGTGTGTGTGTGTGTGTGTATGTCTGTGTGTGCGCGTGCTCGTGCATGTGTATATGTGTAATTATTTGCATGTATTCATGCGCGCGTATGTTTGCGTATGTGCGCGCATGTATATATTACTGGTCATTGTGCCTTTCATTATTCATTCATGATATATTTGTAGTCTGAAGTGAAGTAATCTGTATAAGTGCGCACTCACTGTGTGAGTAGGTATATACGCTCTCTGCTGTCCTATGCCTTTGTTCTGTTTTCTATGAAGAGGTTTGTTTTGTGGTTGGGTCCTTAAGTAGGGAACTTTCATTCACATCACTCTTTCACTCTCACTTGCTTTGCTGTCAACAACACCTGCCCTCCACTTTCTCCTCGACATCCACTTCCTTCCCTCTCCCTTCAGTTTGTAATCGTCCACTTCAGTTGTTGTTATTGTCTTTGTTGTTGTTGTTGCTGTTGGTGGTGGTGGTGGTGGCGGTGGTGGTTGTGGTGGTGGTGGTGGTGATGGTGGTGAAAGTGGTGGTCTTGTTGATCGTGTTCATTTTTCTCCTATCGCCACTATCACCGATACCACCGCCATTACCACTATTACTACTACCTTCACCACCATTACTACTACTATAACTATCACCACCATCGCAACCACCACCACCACCACCACCACCACCACTACTACTACTACTACTACTACTACTACTACTACTACTACTACTACTACTACTACTACTACTTAATCCACCGCTGACACCACCATTATTACCACGTTAATTATTTTGACAAATTTCATTAAAGAAGAACTAAAGGCAAAATTAAATACATTTTTTTTTAAATTAAAGAAATATAATCTCTCTCCTTCACCCTCTCGGTCATTCTCCGTTTTTCTCAAATCTTTAGGCTAAGATCAAAGTGCAGCGTACGTGTGTGTGTGTGTGTGTGTGTGTGTGTGTGTGTGTGTATTCCCTCCTTTTTACTCTCTTTAAGGAGAAAATCTCTTAAAGAACATTGTTTTCTCCTTAAGAACGTCACTCTGGAGAGGTTACAAGTATTGTTATCCCATTTAGACATGACTTTAAGACATCTTCACTGCAATTGAAATGAAAGAACTTTTCGTAGAAAAACATATAAAATGTTGCTGTGTCCCTCTGTGTGGAACCTTCAGCAACTTTCTTTTACGAGGGGTTGCTGAAAAATTCCTGGCTTTAAGGGTGTCGTGATAGACCTGGTTGAAGGCCCAACCTTCCAAATTGTTTTACAGGTTTTATTAAAGCTGAAGGCCCGCTGCAATACGTGTGTAAATCTGAGAGGGGAACATATTGAATAAGGTTATAATTAACTGATCCTTATGTATTTTCTTTTACTCAAAGCCCGGAATATTCCCACACTCACTCGTGCTATAGCCTCGGGCTGACAAAGCCGTGTCAGTGGATTTTGTGGGAGAAAACCGAAAGAAGCCCATCGTATATACACACATATATGTGTGTGTGTGTGTATGTAACTTTGTGTCTATGTTTGTCCCTCCACTACAGCCGGTGTTAGTGTGTTTATGCCCTCGTGATTGGGAAGTTCAGCAAAGAACACCAATAGAATGTATACCAGGCTCAAAGGGAAAAGGGAAAGAAGTTGGGGCGTTCGACTGCATTTCTTCAAGATGGTACCCCAGCATGGCTGCAATCAAAATGACTGAAACAACTAAAAGATAAAAGGCATATATATATATATATATATATATATATATATATATGTGTGTGTGTGTGTGTGTGTGTGTGTGTGTATAATAAATCTCTGAACGAGGTATAAACAGTAGGTGCAAGACAACGTGAAGTATATTTGCCACTTAAATGTGGCTAACCACTAAGGGTGGATGTTACTGTAGCTTGTAGTCCCAGGAGAACACCTCCTCCAGCTGGCTATTGGCACACTTTCTGTGCCCTATCAGTATTTGCAAAGGGAAGCCATCCTTACCATCGTCGACCTGACGTGATACGCACGGACCCGGGTTTCTGTGTATGACAATCACCATACATATATATATATATATACTCTGTGTGTGTGTGTGTGTGTGTGTGTGCGTGTAGGCGCAGGCTGTGTGGTAAGAAGTTTGCTTCCAACCATATGGTTCCGAGTTCAGTTCCACTGCGTGACACTTTGGGCAAGTGTCTTCTACTACAGCCAACCAAAGCCTTGTGAGTGGATTTCGACTAAAAGAAACGAATTTCTAAAGACATTAGCTAAATATCATTACTATTTATGTGTTTCAAAACAAACAACGAACACATGGCTTAAACAAAAGTAACATCGTCCTTTATAGGACCGCCACATTTTGTTGGCAAATAAACTTCATTATTCTGTACTGTTACTGTATATCTCTCTCGCTGAGAGATTGAAAACAAGTTGTTTTTCTACTTTTTGTTCTTTCTTTATGTCTTTTCTGATTCCAATTTTTCATTCAACTTCCTCTCGCATTCTATAGTTTCTTCTCATAGACCAGCCACGTTGTGTATTCGAGCATTGAGGATTGTTCGGAGATTGGATTTCTACAACATAAAACGACCAGTAGCTCACATTAAATTATCGTGTATATTAAATGATACATACATACATACATACATACATACTGTATGCATGCATACATACATACATACATACATACATACATGCATACATACATATATTACGTTATATATATATATATCTATATCTTGGAAAGTAATTGGCGGAGCTTGTATTAAAGCAAGCTATGTGTACTGTCCTGAAAACCTCTTGGCTCAACAATTATTTAATGATACTTAGCTGTCACTGGGTGGAGTATCTGTTTTTGTTGACCCCTGACAAGAACTGAAATGTATACACTGTACACACACACAGACACACACACACACACACACACACACACATATATATATATATATATATATATATATATATATTCTTTTATTCTTTTATTCTTTTATTTGTTTCAGTCATTTGCGGCCATGCTGGAGCACCGCCTTTAGTCGAGCAAATCGACCCCGGGACTTATTCTTTGTAAGCCTAGTACTTATTCTATCGGTATCTTTTGCCGAACCGCTAAGTTACGGGGACATAAACACACCAGCATCGGTTGTCAAGCAATGCTAGGGGGACAAACACAGACACACAAACACACACACATACATATATATATATATACATATATACGACGAGCTTCTTTCAGTTTCCGTCTACCAAATCCACTCACAAGGCTTTGGTCGGCCCGAGGCTATAGTAGAAGACACTTGCCCAAGGTGCCACGCAGTGGGACTGAACCCGGAACCATGTGGTTGGTAAGCAAGCTACTTACCACACAGCCACTCCTGCGCCTATATATATATATATATATATATATATATATATATATATATATATATATATATATATATATATATATATATATATATATATATATATATATGTATGTATATCGCCACAAATAGTTCTTTAATGGACAGAGTATACACTATAGAGAAAAAAAAGGACAACATAATATAAGTACTGAAGAGGACGGGGGTCAATAGACTGATACACACACACACATATAAGTGAGAGAGAGAGGGGGGATGGAAAAAGAAATAAAAAAGAGAAAGAAAGAAAAAAGAGAAAGAAAAAGTGATTGATAAATAGGAAGATAAAATCTAAGATAGATAGATAGATATATAGATAAAGAGAGCGAGAGAGAGAGAGAGGAAGAGAGAGAGAGAGAGAGAGGAAGAGAGAGAGAGAAAGAAAGAGCGTGAGTACGAGTGTTTTTATATGCAAGTGTTTTCCCTCAGTGAAGGAAAAATATACGAGAAAGGACAAGAGTGCAGAATGATGAGAAAGTGAAATAGGAAAAAGAAAAGAGAAGAGTGGCTGGGGAGAGGCTGACTGATAGCGTTGGAAATACATAGTGAGTGCGTGTCTTTATATGTGTGTGTGTGTGTGTGTGTGTGTGGCACAGTGAGTGGAGAGTATGGGAGAAAGCGAAGAGAATCGGCGAATGAGTACGTTTGTGCATATTTGCATATATGAATGTATTTATTTGAGTGTATGATTACGGAGTGCTGGTTATGATGATTGGGATTATGGTGGGAGTGGTGACGGTGATAGCAGTGAATACGATTATGGTAGTGATGGTGATGATGGTAGGGTGATGGTAGGAGTGACAATGATAATGGTGGTGATCTTAATGATGGTGTTGATGGCGATAGAGTTGATGAATGTATCAATGATTGTGATGGTTCTGATGATGCTAGTGATGTCGACAGTGGTGATAGTGATGGCGGTGGTGGCTGTGATCATGGTGATGGTAGTGGTGGTGGTGGTGGTAGTGGTGGTGGTGGCGGTGGTGGTGGTGATGCTGCTGTTGATGGCGATGCAGTGACGGTGGTTTTGATGGAGGTGAAACCCAATTGGTCAAAGAAAACAATGATATCAAGAAAGCTTTTCAATGAAACCGCAGATGTCATTTTGAACGACAATGATTCGTGATGTCCTCAAGGCTTGCTACACCCGACGACAGTCGCCCTAAAATTATAGACAGAAAGAACGATAGAGAGACGGAGAGGGAGGAGGAGGTAGAGGGAGGAAAAGGCGGTGAAAGAAACGGTAATTGTGTTAGAGCGACTAAGAGATACAGAAGAAAAGGAAGACATTCAAACAGAGGGAGAGAGAGGGGGAGAAAGACAAAGAAGGAAAGCAGATGTAACCAGAGAGAGGGTGCGGTGGAAGAGAGAGAGTGAGTGAGAGTGGGCGGAGGGAGAGATCGAAACAGAAAGGAAGAGAGTAAATCAGTGACATGTTGGGAAAGAAAGAGAGAGAAAAATATAAAATAGAGTGATTGTATAAAATAACGGTGTGTGTGTGTGTGTGTGTATGCGCGCGTGTGTGTGTGTGTGTGTGTGTATGCGCGCGCGTGTGTGTGTGTGTGTGTGCGTGTGTGTGAGAGAGAGAGAGAGAGAGAAAGAGAGAGAGACAGACAGAGAGACAGAGACAGAGTAAGGAAGAATGTGTGTGGCTGCAATAGAGAAAGAATCATGTATAAAGAAAACGTTGTCGAATTGAAAGAAAGAAAGAAAGACAGAAAGAAAGACAGAAATACAGAGAGAGAAGAGATAGAATGAATCCGTAGGCAAACGAGTGGGAGAAAGGGGTTGATTTAGCAAAGTTAGATGATCGTGGTGACAGTATTGTTGCTGTTGGCGGTGTTTGCGTTAGGAACAGTGTAAAGAGAGCTTTATGAGCTGTTCATAGCAGTGGCGGCCACTTCAGATTTACACGCTTTCGTATCTCCACTCTCTCCCTGTTTTGGTGTGTTCGTATCTGTCTGCCTTCCTCTTTCTTTTTCGTTCATTCTCTTTCTCTACCCCTTCTCTCTGTGCGCGTAATCTTTCTAATAAAGCGCCTGATAATTCTTCCAAGGAAAGAAAATCCAGAAAATCAACATCTCCAGTTCTTCTAGCAAATATCGGGACATATTGAACCGTACAAAGTTCGAAGAATCTTTTTCAGACCATACAACCTCCAGACCACTTTATTCTAATCAATTTCAGCTTCAAATTTCGAACAAGACCGGCTTTTATTCACCTGGCTTATGGAACCAAATATACATGATGCAATAGATTTTTTTTATTGAAAAAAAAATAAAGATTAATTGACATTTATCAATTGGCAATAGCTTTAATCCTGATCCTCGTCATTAGGGTGTCAAATTTGCGAATGCACTAGGTTTTCTTGAGAATTATATAAAGAGCCTATCGATCACATCGTGAACATACAACGCTGGCACCTATTCTCATAAAGTTAGGAAGACAGATGTCATGATGTAATGATCATTTGTGTATCATCCCATGTAGGATAGACATTTTTTATCTCCACTATTTTTTATCTTAAACTACTGGACCGCTAACGCTTATAATAATGCCGAAGAGACCCCATTCACAACTAGCTATAGTTTTCTTATTTCGAGAATAACAATTTCTTATTGCAAGACTAATCTGCTCTATCGAATCCATTCTAGAGAGTTTGGTTAATGAGATTTTCTCTGAATTCATTAGCAGTGATATGCTAATTTCTTTAGATAGCTTAATTCTAATTCATACGAATTTGTGCGACAATGATATCAACATCAACAACGATTAGTATTAATGTGTTTATATAAAATATTGGTGTAAGAATCTTTAGACTGCAGGAATTATGTTGCAACCAAAGACTTTGAAATTGTTACGAAGTTCCCAAGTCACACTTGTTTCCTTCTAAGTAACTCCGGTACTTTCCTTAAACATTTTCCTTTTCGAAAAAGGACAAGTGTCTGAAAACTAGATTATTTTTACTCCTCGCATCTAACTAATTCACTTTAATTCTCCTTATTCATGATATCTTATACATTTAGTATGACAGAAACCGTATCATAGCATTATCCTCGTAGCTTCTCTTTCCAAACACGTATACACTCTCACTCATGTATACTGTTTCTGACTTCAGATTCTTCGTGTTTGGTGCCATGGAATCAATCTTAACACATTAACTCTGATTTTTTCTGTTATTTTCGTAAAGCTTATTCTTTCTGATAAATAACAACATTTTGCAGTGATTCTACTATCCATTATTATTTCCTACTAAAACTAAGTAGTATACTTCAAGAATATGCTATCAGTTATCGTTTATTATCATTCGAAAAGTTCTTCATTAATCAATAAATCCTACCGCAGTTCGTAAAAAGCCTTTCTGCCGACGTGCATGCGGAAAACCAGCTTCTTGTTTCAACTGTTTCAACTACATACATATATTTGAAGAATTTGTAATTTGCAGCGGAAACAATCTCAGTATATTTACATATTCAATAATCCTGAGCTATTAGTTCGATAGATACGATCTATTCGAACTGATGTTGTTGTTTCGCTTCCTGTTTGGCATAGGTGGGCGATTTAAATATTATTCGTATGAAAACTGAAAATATCTGAACATATTCGAGAGGCTTTTAAAATATACCCATAGATAATCGTCTGCCATGCAAATATATATCTGATACACTTCCGATGTCTTCAGAGAAT
>NC_142929.1:149216431-149233931 GCF_046866305.1 Octopus bimaculoides | reverse complement strand
TAGAAAGGATGGGTAAGGAACGTGGTATGAGTGGGGGCCTTAATCAATTCAGATCAGTTGAAACCTTTCTATAAAGTCGATCATCAATACCTAGCAACTGTTCTCAGGGCGGCTAGTTTGGGGTGTGTGTTCAGAAACTTGATCACTTCAATGTACAGTAATATTTGCTCGGTGGTTTGTGTAAATTGTTACCAGTCAAAACCGATCAGTATCTGAATTTACTCTGCTGAGCGTACGCCTTCTCATCCATTCTGTACCTGTTTACTCCAGAGTGACTATTGCAGAATCTGGAGATTTCGAGGGGCATCCCGCGAGAACTAAGATGCGGAACATCCTTATTTTCATCTGCACACGGTGTCACCGTTATGGTGTCGGACATCAAACTCATCGAGTTGATCAGCATTACTATGAGTTCAAATCCTGCCGACATTGCTTTTCATCCTTCCTTGGTCAATAAAACAAAGTACCAGTGAAATACTGGATTCTATGTAATCGACCTTTATTTTCAACAAAATTTCCGAGATTATCCCTCTGAAATAAATAACTATTGCTCATTTCTGACATGTCCCACACTGAGAAGAAAGAAATAGTGATACTTTATTTTACCGATTCTGAAATGATGTAATGCAAAATCGAACTCGGCGAGGATTTAATCTAGTATTTAAGCAGCCATATTAAATAGCGCTTGAAAATTTGTTTGGAACCCTATCATGATAGCGAAAGCAATATCTTTAAACTCACTAGTGCTATGTTTATTGCAATAAATTTTGCGTTTTATTTCTCTGCTGAAAGGACCTTTTTCTTAAGATTTGCAATAACAATATATAGCGAATGTGATGTTCAAAACGTCTTTACCGAAGCATGGCGATTGTAGTAAAGCAGTAGAAAATAATTGATAACAAGTATAAACTCATGACACTTTTCGGTCTTGTGTGAATAAATTCCAACCAAATAGTTTTATTAAATATCGCAATGACATTTGTGATACACCGCAATTTCCTGTTTCCCTTTTTGCATCTTCTTTTCTTTCTTTTATCTTTTACAGTTTTTCGTAGCTTTAGGGATCAATTGCTTAATTAGAGAAGTCATCATTAAAACAAAATATTTATTTGTTTATTTTTGTAAAAATTTGAAGAATTTATCTCCCCATTTTCCTGATATTTTTTTCTAAAGACTAATATTGATATTTCTTTGCTAGATTCCCTTCGGCAGGTAACTTCGTTTTATGACAAATTCTTGCTGAACTGACTCAACTACTCGAATTAAACTCCCGGCTAAAATGATATTCTTTGTGTTGTTAATGTTGACAAATGTCAAACCTTCAGTTCCTTCCTCCCATGAAAGTCTCAGATTTAATGTTTGCCTTTAAAAAAGAAAAAGAAAAAGAAAAAAAAAAGAAGGTATATAAAAAGGTATTCTTTGACCCGGAATGAAATCAATGGAAATCAATCGGAACCTTATTAATTGAGCACCGATCTCTAGGGGAAATTTCTAGAAAGTTACTGTTGTTTTAGAAATATATTATTTGACAGGTACTTTATCTTTGATACAACAAACATTAAAGGCAAGAACTAACCCATCCCTCAATCTGAATCTTCAATGCAACTTCGGTTGATGAAGGATACAGTTGCACTCCACTTATGCTACTCACGAATACCAAAACACATACACAAACACCAACGCGCAATCAATCACACAAACACACCACACACTCATGCACACAAACGCGCGCGCGTAAATATATACACTTGGGTGTAATGATTAGAACACATATCACGAATATTAGAGGTGTGGGTTCGAATCTCATGCTTTCAGAAAAACTACTTTTACCGTCAAGGACCTATATGCCTTAATATTGGACTATTTTCTTTAGTCAATACACGGTGATCGCTTATTAGCTTTACACTTAAAAATATCATTATAATAATTATTATTATCAATATCTATATTTATATCTATTTGCTTGTTTTTTTTTGTTTTGTTTGCTCTTGTCCTTAATTCTCCGCAGGAAAATCTTTTTTTTATGTGGGCACCGCCAATTGGGAAGCACTCAGCCTAAACGTTAAAGAAGCGAAACTGAATATTATAAATTGGTCCATAACCGATGAAGAATTACGAACCTTCTGTTTGTCTCCCGTTCGTTTTACATTCGAAAATATACGTTACGTCATTTGTTTATGCATCTCTCTCCCTCTTGAATTCCTAGCCTTTCTCCTTCCCCTTCATCCTTTTCCTTGTTTTCTCTGCCGCTCCCTCTCCCTGCTGTCTTTCTCTTCTGCCTGCTGCTGTCACGTGACCAGCGGCCAGTTCCCTTTTTCTTCCTTTCTTACACTGGTCCCGTAGGTGACCAGTCGCAAATTCTGTCTCTCCGTTCTCCACCCTTCATGACATTTCCTAAGCGTTACCCACTATTCTCTTCTCCTTGGCCCCAAACCGTATTTTGCTCGACTGCTGGTCCTTGTCCATTGCCCTAAATCACATCCTGTATTGTTTTGCTTGTTTTGTTTTGTCTTGTTTACTCTTGTCCCTAAATCTCCGCAACGAAAACCATTTTGAAATATTTTTGCGGGCACCGCAAATGGAAAGCACTCAGTTTGATCGTTAAAGGAGAGAAAGAGAATATTACCAATTGGTTGATAACTGATGAAGAATTACAGACCCGCGGTTCCTCTCGTACTGGACATAGTAAACAGCATCATCTTTTGAAAACGAGCTCTTATTTTGAAAGCATAGAAATATAGAATAGCGAGAAAGAACCTGAAGCTTTAAGCAATTAAAATTTTAGGAAAAAATATTAAACATTATTCAAAAAAATTCAATTTAATTTCTGATTCATGGAGAAAAATAATCTCTTTAGAATATAATTACGATTTCAATTTTTATTAGTTATCAAGCAGAAGAATAAAAACTTTTCGAATTAACAAGACGGATTTGCTATTCCTTTGGTTTTACTCAGTAAAATTATTTACTAGTAAATTATTTTCGGGTACAAATGTGTGTGCGTGTGTGTGTGTGTGTGTGTATTTGCTTTATTTTGCGATGAATCTCGCAGAAGACTAGAAAAGTCAGATTGATCCTAGTTTTACTACTCACAGCTCGGTTAAATATTTATGTTCATCAGAAAGGTACACCTTATTGTCCATTGCAAATTTCCGAAAACATGTTGCATAATATGATGATATATATATATATATATATATATATATATATATATATATATATATATATATAATTATAAACACCTGCATTGCTAGAAATAATACCTAAACGCTCTAATGCTGCAGTCAAAGTACATAATCGTATACATACATGCTGACAGGGACCGTAATTGCCTGAAAGCAACGGTTCAGATATTCCAGACTTTGCTTACCACTGCTTAAATCAAGTATTTGTATACACATTAGACACTCGCTAAATCATTCATAGGTTTCTATAGCGTAGACATATATGCTGAGAGTGACAATCGTCCGGCAACAAGCGAGTTGGGCCGATTCCACAGAAGAGATTACGGTGAAAACCGAAACTAACTGATCAATCTCAGAATATCTAGACCGCTGCTTTTCGGGTTATTACCCCTCCATAAATTACTAAATTTTACTTTGGTACTTATGGGAGCAACTGTCTTCGAAGATTCATATTGTCGTTCAATGCTCGAAATGAGGAGTAGAGAGACAGCTGATAACTATTGAAGGGTCGTTCTTTATGAATACTTGTGCTGTTTTCCATTTGTTTCTCTTGTTTTTGCGTATTGTTTTCGTATTTCATGTTGCTTACTGTTGGTGATGTCCTGTACCCAAATATGCATATGTGTGTGTTTGTATATGTATGTATATACATATACAAATATATAAATGTGTATATATATATATATATATATATATATATATATATATATATATATATATATATATATATATATATATATATATATATACATACATGCATATATATGCATAAACATACACATATATATATACAAATATATATATATATACATATACATACATGCATGTATTATACATGCATATATATACAAATATATATACATACATACATATATATATACATACATGCATATATGTACATATACATACATTATATATATATATATATATATATATATATATATATATATATATGTATATACATGCATTTGTATACATACGCATACACACACACACATATATATATGCAAACACGCACATACTTACCAACCGGTGTATTTGTGTGTGCGTATGTGTATACATGTTATATCTGTTGGAGATAAGGTAGAAAGACTACTGTGCTGAATCCGCCTATCGAAACCAAAGCACACGTCCACACTAAGCCTCTTATCTTTAGATATTTACGATGTCTTTTCGTTAATAGCATATCAATTTTAAAGAATTCATCAGTTTCAATAAATCAAGAATTTATTTCCTGCAGCATTTGATGTTCCGCTATTTAAGGCGACGATCTGGCAGAGTCGTTAGAACACGAGGCGTAAATGTTTAACGACATTTCGTCCACCTCACTCTCTGAGTTCAAATCCTGCTGAAGTTGATTTTTGCCTTTCATCCTTTTGGGGTCGATGTAGTCGACTTATCCCCTCCCCCGAAATTGCTGGCTTTGAGACAAAATTTGAAACCAATATTCTGTTATTTGTCTTTGTTGTTCAAATATACCTTTATCGGTGTATGGCCACTTTGAGTCATTCTTCAGAGCTAATTTTCATTGCTTGTATACACACACACATATATGTAAGAGATTTCGTGATGTTTGCCTTCATATATTTGCATGTGTATAATAAAGAGGACGTATTTAGTTTATTTAGAACAATAAATAGATATGTAACCCCCACGCCGATTAACATGTTCTGATGAATGATAAATAAGCTAATTATTGTAACTAGAAACTAGATATCAAAGGGCAATGTTTCGTCTCACATTACATACGCCTCTGTCAATCGGGAGAACAGACATATAGATATACGTATATATTGGTGTTAGTTTTTGTATGTGTATATGCATATCTTGATATAACAGAAATGCAATAAACAACGATTCTTTTACATGTGTCTTCCTTTCTCTTTACGTCTTTCTCTTACAGATTCCCTATTGCATTTATATGTGTTATTGTTCGTAATATCTTCGCGGAATTCTCATTTAGTTGGGGTAAATCAAATCGTTAGCCGCTGCTTGCCATCCCTGCAGCGGTAGCACAGCGAGGAATAAAATTATTATAATAAAATTGCAAGACTGAAAATAGAATATAGTGGGAGAAAGAGTAAAATAGAGCGAGGAAGAAAAGAGGATAAAGAAAAAGATACTGATATATGTAAAGACAAATGTAAAGAGGGGGATCGAGAGAACTCTACGAGAGAGAGAGAGAGAGAGAGAGAGAGAGAGAGGTGGAGATGGGATAGGGAGGGAGAAGAGGAGGGGAGAAGAGATGTAGGAGCCCTGTGAGCGTTTGGTGTCAAATTAATCTGCCAATGTATAGGATAATGATCATAAATTGTGACGCTGTGTTTCCTTTACTTCACGTGATTCTGTTAATCGCGATAAATAGACGGACGCGAGAGGTCGTGCGCGTTCTTCCAATGGCCTCCAGGACAGAATAACATATAAATGGTTCTATGCATACAAACATATGTATTTGTGTGTATGTATATATATATATATATATATATATATATATATATATATATATATATATGTGTGTGTGTGTGTGTGTGTGTGTGTGTGCTTATACACATATATATAAGTGCATACATATATATATATATAGACATATATATATATATATATATATATATATATATATATATATATATGTATACGTGTATACATATGTGTGTGCTTGCGCACACACACACATTCATGCGTATTTTTATAGGTTTAATTTACACTCACACACAACATTATATAATTTAGTTTTTTCTTACTTTTGCATATAGGCTAAACATATGTGTTACATAGAAAATACGACGCATATGCACAAACTTGAATTTGAAAACGTATAAATAACGACAATCCAGATGAACTCGAACTCATGTCTCCTTTGTCGATATTCCAGTGTAATTTTCTCTATAACATAATCCCCTAGACAATAGTCACTTTCACATACACCCTTTTATAACCATTCATATTGTATTTCTTGAAAATCTTCAATCCTTACGCATGTGTATCTTAATATGAACTATTGTGTTTATATTACTTTAATATTGCTTAGTAAAGTTTGCCATTCGATTGCGAAATTTTATCTTGATCGCAAAACCTAGGGAAATCTTACTAGTTCCAGTTTGGTCAGTTATAAAGGAGCCTGTATATAGTTTTCATAAGATGCTAAAATTTCTATATACTAGTTATATATCATTAGATATTTAGATAATATTTCATATTCAATGCTAAACCTATCAGTTTTGCTATGCCTATCTGCTTCTCAGTCTTAAGTCGAAGCACAACCTCGCTTGTAAGCCCAATATGTTAGTTCCCATTTTTGTACAAGTTTTTTTTTTACTTTTCTTCTTGTTTATTTTAATCACAAGACTTTTTTTTAACGTTTCCTCTGTTTTTAGTCACAAGTTTTCACATCATTTTCGTTCGTTTGAATCCTGGCGCTTTCCAGATGAGCGATAACAATTTTACCCAAGCGCCGAAATCGTAATGTTTCTGGTAGATAAATGGGTTTATCTATATCTGTATTTTGTCCATTACATTTGTTGTACAATTCTTTCACTATTATTTTCTCCGAATAAAGTGACTAAAGGTAGAATACAGCGGGCTGAATAAATAGTAAAAGTTGTACGTTAATATACTTGATGAAGGGAACCAAGAAAATTTCATCAATAGATATTGCACCCTCAGTAAAGAGAAGTAGTTATTATCTAAATTATAAATGCTGTTCGCTATGAAATGTCTTCTTCAGAAGCGGTTATCACAGAATCTTATAAACGGGTCATTGATGTATTTAATATGCCTTTAATAAGAGCAACAATTTAAGCCAACGCGGAAACCTTTAAACTTTAATGATTACACAAAAATGAACTTTATGAGCTAATATCATAATTAGTTCTCACTTTGTTGTAAGCGTTACAATTTTCCGGAGATTACAAATGTTTCACAAAATGAAATAGCTTAGTTTATAGTTTGCTGTGAGGAAATTGAGAATTCAGATGTTTGGGACATGGCCAAGTCGCTATGAAATTCATGCCAAACAAGGTGCTTATTTGAGAAAGCAGTTTTAAAATTTTCACGCTGTTACTCACATGGTTTGCCGATATATACCAGTGCAAGTTATACGTGTACTTGTGTATATATTTCGTTCAAGTACATATACACACTCGCGGCACATACACATACATTAGGATATAACATGGCCTGAGAGAAAGAGCTGCACCCAGGGCTTCCGAAAGCCACCTGAGATCCATTAGATTGACGAGGTTATTGTTCGCCACACGCGCTTATTCACTCTCCGTTTCTTTCTTACTCGCATGCACCCAGACATATAATCGTTAGGAAGAGACTACAGTAGAAAATACTTGCCTAGTTGCTGTGTATAGGATTCGAACTCGAAAATACAAGCTTGCAAAATCAACTACCCAAGTACATGCCAATGTCAGTACCATTATGTTGTTGCTTAACTTTCGGATAAGTGCCATTACCTGGTTAGAAGTTTTCAGTTGTTCAGTGTCATTTCAAAGTTAGTTAGAATGCAGTTCCAATGAAGCATTGTGCAAAACTGCATGTATGTTTCCTTGCATCTATTTTATTCCAGCATTTTCTGTTGTATTGGAAAGAATAAAGGAACTTTATTTTTCCAACTGTCGTGACTAAATATTATAAAATTCATGTACCCTCTCCCTCTCTCTCTTTCTCTCTCCCTCCCTCCCCCTCTCTCTCTCACTCTCTATCTCTCACTCTCTATCTCTCACTCTCTATCTCTCACTCTCTACCTCTCACTCTCTATCTCTCACTCTCTATCTCTCACTCTCTATCTCTCACTCTCTATCTCTCACTCTCTACCTCTCACTCTCTATCTCTCACTCTCTATCTCTCACTCTCTATCTCTCTCTCACTTTAATTACACAGACACTCACACATACACACATACATACACTCGCTATCATTCTAATTTTGACAAAAGGCCAACAATCTTGTGTAGAGGGGAAGTGGATTACATCGACCCCAGTGTTCAACTCCTACTTATTTTATCGACCCTAAAGCAGAATGAGCCCCAAAACATTAAAAAAAAAAAAGCGGAACAAATTGCCGCAAATCATGTTGTCCGGGGAAATAATGATTCTGCAAACGCGCCGCCTTCAAAAATATTAAAAATAGTAATAATAACATTAGATATTCATATTATTTAAATAAAATAAATCAAAATAACGTAGAGATTTTAAGGCTATATAAATAGCAATGAACACCAAGTAAAATGCAATGAACCATCTCTTGAGCAGCAATAACAAATACTTGTGGGTGTGTAAAATATCAAGTTGAATCACAAGATCCGCTTACACTTCCTTGCACAATAATCGAATATAAAACATTCTTTCTTATTCTATTCACACCTGGAGTGGTTTTCCGTGCAAAATACATTTATATGCACCCATATATATATATACAGATACATACGTTTTTTTTGTCTTTTTTTGTTAGCTGTTTTAGTCATTAGACTGTGGTCATGCTGGAATATTTTCTTGAAGAACAAATCGATCTCAATACTCATATTTTTTAAGCCTAGTACTTAATCTGTCGAGATCTTCTTGAGAACCACTAAGTTACGAGGAAGTAAACGCATCAATAAGCGGTAGTGCGGGGCAAACACAAACACAAAGTTACGCGCGCGCGCGCAGGACTGTGTGTTTGTGTATATATATATGTATATATATGTATGTATATATGTTGTTGTTGGCACTCCGTCGCTTACAACGTCGAGGGTTCCAGTTGATACGATCAACGGAACAGCTTGCTCGTGATATTAACGTGCAAGTGGCTGAGCACTCCACAGACACGTGTACCCTTAACGTAGTTCTCGGGGATATTCAGCGTGGCACAGTGTGACAAGGCTGACCCTTTGAATTACAGGCACAACAGAAACAGGAAGTAAGAGTGAGAGAAGTTGTGGTGAAAAAGTACAGCAGGGTTTGCCACCACCCCCTGCCGGAGCCTCGTGGAGCTTTTAGATGTTTTCGCTCAATAAACACTCACAACGCCCGGTCTGGGAAACGAAACCGCGATCCTCCGACCGCGAGTCCGCTGCCCTAACCACTGGACCATTGCGCCTCCACCATATGTCAGTTTACCTGAAGAAAAAAAAACGACATAGTTATTACTAAGATGTGGAGTTGTAATTAAAGTATGCAAGTTTTCACAGCTCTAGCATCCCTCCTTCATTGTCAGCCTATGAATTTTTCAATCAACTCTTTATACATATGCATGTGTGCACATGTGTGGAATTACGTAGATGTAAATGTTAGCTTATGTTTAAAATTTACTGAACGAATTTTTTTTATAAATCTGTCAAGACAAATTAAGGATAAAGTTTCAGCAAAAATAGGCAAAGATGTATTGCAGTAGAGAACGCTTGAGATGCTTTAACAGACATACACACACAAATACGAATATATATATATATATATATATATATATATATATATATATATATATATATATATATATATGAAATGAGCAATAAATTATATATGTGTATATATAGGATGTGCAATAAATTGTATAGCTTATGTCTCTATTCTTCAGGAGATATATAGCACATATACGCGCGACATGTTGACATGTGCGCAGATGATGTCTTCTTCGTACTAAGCTGTAATATATATTGCACTCTCATGGACTTTCGATTCCGGAAGCATTGAAGTTCATACGAATATTCTAGGTTTGTAGCATGCTTATATCAAAGTGAATTTTTAAGAAAATAAAATGTTTCCCCATTTATAAATTTTATATAATTATTTTTTATTTTTCATACCACCTGTTGCGGCGTTGATTGCACTGTTGATTCGGAACAAGTTTCGGCTTTCAACAAGCATGTTAAGATCTAAAACCAGTTTTTGCCGCCTTCTTCCGTTCACACTTTGTTTGCAAATGAATAATTTAAACATTTATAAAAAAAATTATTGCAACAAATGCATGCTTGTATGCTTGGATGCATTACACAAACACACGCGTATATATATATTTATATATATATATATATATATATATATATATATATATATATGTGTGTGTATGTGTATATATATGTATGTGTATATATATATATATATATATATATATATATATATATATATATATATATATATATATATATATATATATATATATATAGATATTTACACACACACACATGCACATACACGCACACACGCACAAACACATATGTATGTATGTATGCATGTATGTATGGCGGAAATGTTAGCACGCCGGGCGAAATGCTTAGCGGTATTTCGTTTATCTTTACGTTCTGAGTTCGAATTCCACTGAGGTCGACTTTGCATTAATTTTTTTCGGGGTCGATTAATTAGGTACCAGTTGCGTACTGGAATCGATCTAATCGACTGGCTCCTTCCCCCAAAATTTCGAGCCTTGTACCTAGAAAAGAATATTTTACAACCCCCAACGAGATATCAACGATATCACCTACCAAACATTTGGAACACTTACTTGCAATGTTTTTTATAGTTTTTAAACATTTCTTTAGTGAGATTTTGTTTTCCAATTGCAAGGATAATTTCAGTAAATCGAAGTTTTTTTTTTTTTTAAACTCCCGAAAATGTATTTAGTATACAGTGTAATCCCCAGGAGGCTATTTTCTCTTCAGCCCTATTGTCTGCAGTTAACATCCGTCTCCTCTCAATATCTCTTTATATCTTTATTTCTTTATATCTTTATATTTTTCCGTTTGTTTGGCTATTTGATACAGTTATAATTGACCTTGTTGATGGGGGAAAGTATGATAGAATAAATGGACTGCTATGTGCAAATACTGTCTAGAGCTAATTTTAGTTTGTTGCTCTTGTTTATTTCTTTGCTAAAATATGAAAAAAAAAAAAAGAGAAACCTACATTTTGGCCCCTGAGGGACATTAACAACCCCCTGCAGCCTTCCAGCTAAATAAGCCTTAGTCACAATACTAACTGAGGAATTCATTAAGCTGCCATACGTTTGACACACTCTGACCTCTGTAGTTAGTTCGTTCTGTTGTCGTTTTGTTTTGTTATACGAAGCGAAACCCTACCGCGTGTAACACAATTTAGCCGGCAAGTTTACAAAAGAGACCGCGGAGAATATATACAAATTCAACCAGGAAGCGGTGTTTAAGCTAGTCTATGGGTATTTGGAGATAATTGTACTGTGTATGAAGCGATGCAGTAAATGAGTTGATTCTAACTCACCTAGACGTCGATAAGAGTAATCACGAACAACTTGTTCACTAGCAACAGATACATACATACATACATACATACATACATGCATGTCTATATATATATATATATATATATATATATATATATATATATATATATATATATATATATATATATATATGTGCATGTATGCAGGTATGTATGTGTGTGTATGTGTGTATGCATGTACATATGAGTGTGTGCGCGTATATATATATATATATATATATATATATACGATTCAATCAGAAGTTAAATTAGCCTAATTAAGGGATACTAATAGCCAATGAATTACTGGTTCATTACCTAATATTTGTTGTAAATAATAATATTCATAAATAAGAGGTCTAGATATAAATCATGTTTTACAATCATTCAAAGGAAAATTAAGAAAATAGAGATATAGCATTTAATGAAATTTATTATCTGCAAAAATCCATCATATTCTCTTGTAGCTGTTTCAATTAAGCCTAAAGATTAAAATAGCAATTATCAAGTCATTATATTTGGTAAATTCTCATCAGAGGAGCAGAAATGATATACCGTTAGGTTATGAAATGTTGTCTTTTCGAATCATCTCAACGGACTAAGATGATTCGAAAATACAACACCTAATGATCTAACGGTATATCTTTTCTACCCGTCTCATGAAATTTTGCCTAATATAATGATTTAATAATTACTATTTTATTCTTTAGGATTAATTGAAACAGCTGTAAGAGAATATGCTGAATTTTATTAAACGCTACATTTCTATTTTCTTAATTACTGTATATATATACACACACACACACACACGCACACACACATATATATATGCACACATACATACATATATATATATATATATATATATATATATATATATATATATATATATATATATATATATATATATATGGGGTAGCGTGTTTGGTTCAAATATACTAAACCCGTCTGATAAGGGTACATCAGTACATGCATCACAACCATATGTGCATGACATGGTGATCAGATAACAAAATAAGCAGCGCATGACTTCGCAGGTGGTACCCAGTTAGAATTTTCTTCAGGTCGAGTAGACCATCCTGTTCGAAAGGTCCCTGAATATGGTTTGTTCAAGGATGATGAACGAAACACCTATGTTTCCAGAGATGAATTATTCAAAGCCTGAAGAATTCCTCTGAATACATGGCTATGATGCACCCCCACTACACCTGCTCATGATCAGCGATGCACATATTATCAGCCACTAAGGGACATGCTCAACAGGTTAAGATCAAACAACTGAAAGGTAAATCTGCGGTATTGAGCAGAACATTTGCTGTAGCCCATCTTTTATCCCAAGACAAAACCTATAAAAGTCAGTTAAGGGCAGAAGCCATGAGAGCCAGTGCCTTATAAAGCAAGTTCTTGCCGTCCAACTGCGTCGTTGGGCACTGGACGGACCGGTTAAATTACTCGGGGTTCGGTCCTGACCTCCAGATGGGGAAAAAATGGGACGAGATAACGAGCAGGGTGACTACTCTCACCCAGAAATGGGCTGAGAGAAAGCTATCCCTGAAAGGTCGAGCAGAGGTGGCTAACGCGTATATCACGTCCGCTGTCTACTATTGCTTAACCGCCGTTCCTTGTCCTGGCTCCCGTCTGATTAAGCTGGAGCGTATACTCTTCCGCGTCTTGTGTAAGGGACGCGTCCTGATGGTCAGATGGCCGATCTACTGTCAATATCCGCTAGACATGCCGTGGTTGATGATGCGCAGACATGCGCTGAGGCTACGACATCTCCAGTGCTTCCTTGGCGGTGAACAGGTATGGTCGCCGTTCACCAGACACGTATTTCCGCCCCTAGTTTCTGTAACGGAGCTGCAGTTCTAGGTAAAACGGAAACTGAGGGGAGCATTTGGAAAGTGCAATGTCTTCAAGCGCTCATAGCCCTCAGCTAATCGGACACTGCGACAGGTGGAGCGTCCACTTTAGTTTTTTTTATGGAGGATGAGTAGAGGAAAAGTGCGACAACGTTCTTGGAGAGACCTTGGGCGTCGAAGATTAACTAGCTGCTCTTTTTCGGAGAAATTTCGACCCGGAACCGATGGACAATTTCCCAAAATTTCTGACCTTGCTCTGCTACCGGGAGCTTTGCCTCTTAGGGATAAACTTTACAGGCACAGAAGTGCCGTCAGTCGAGAATGTCCAAGATGCGCGCAGGACGACGAAACAGGTTCTGCTTGCACTCGTCCAGTGACCGAGCATTGCTGACCAGTGGTTTTATATCAGGTGCTGAAATACATCGGAGGCTTTTAACACAATATGGGTAGAGTGCACAACCGCGTAGAATTGTGTATGAGTGGATCGAGAAGTTTAAAAGTGGCCGGACAAGCGTGGTGGACATTGCTAGTGGTGCAGCCATGCTTACACTATAAAGCCAGAAAGAAAAATGGCGTGATCTTGCTCAAACTTCGATCACGTGACCACAGTGACAATAATTAAGATGTGTAAGGCAGCGAGCTGGCAGAATCATTAGCACGCTGGGCAAAATGCTTATCGGCATTTCACCTGTCCTCTGAGTTCAAATTCCGCCGTGGGTTGACTTTGCCTTTCATCTTTTCGGAGTCGATAAATTAAGTACCAGTGAAACACTGGGGTCGACGTAATCGACTAGTCCCCACCTCCAAAATTTCAAGGCCTTGTGCTTTCAGTAGAAAAGAATAATAATGATGTGTTATGGCGAAAGTGCTATTCATTCTCTTGAGGCCGATGTAATCGACTTATTCGGCCTTATGCGGTTTAAGGTTTTGTAGGCTTGTTACTTTTAATCGCATGGGGCCGAATCAAACTGTTTTAAATGATAATATATATAATCTCGTCGATTGATGAGGCGGCTGGGTGGTTAAGACGATGGGGGGGTCTCTACACGGGAGTTCGTACTCATACTTGTCGAGTTTTTGTTTTAACGGGAGTGCCCCAGCATGGCCCCAACTTTCGAGCTTAAACTAGTAAAGAGTAAAGGAAGATATATACATGTATTGTGTGTGTGTGTGTGTGTGTGTGTGTGTGTGTGTGTGTGTGTGTGTGTAATAGTCGGATAGCATCCGGGTCCCTCTACTCCAAGTTCAAATCCCGCAGTCTTTAATGTTGCTTTTCTGGTGATAGTCTTGATTCTCTTTGTGCGTGTGCGTGTGTGTGTGTGTGTGTGTGTGTGTGTGTGTGTGTGTGTGTGTGTGTGTGTGTGTGTGTATGTATATATATATATATATATACTGATATATATTCACGCACACGCTCATACATGCATAAATACATACGTACGCACGTACATACATATATATACACACAAACATGCATAAATGCATACGTACATACATACATACATACATACATGCATACGAGTGGAAGTCAAAAAATATTCGCACTTTCACCATAACATATCTTTATTATTGTCAAACTGCCTTCTGCGCGTTCGTACTTATAGTTGGTAATATTGTGGTCAGGTGGTTGAAGTGTGAACCGGATCGCGCCATTCTTCTTTCTGGCTTTATAGTGTAAGCATGACCGCTCCACTAGCAATGTGCACCAAAGAAGAACAAGGGGCAGTGATCTGAAAGATGGCAAAGGTGAACCGTTACCATCTCTCGAGCTTGCTGAATCTTCTCATCAGTGGTGGAGGTTGACGGGCGTCCTGCTCCCTCTTCGTGCGTCACGCTTGTCCGGCCACTTTTAAACTTCTCGACCCACTCATACACACATCTACGCGGCAGGGCACTGTCCCCGTATTGTGTTAAAAGTCTCGGATGAATTTCAGCACTTGACACACCTTTCGACCAGAGAAATCGGATCGCTATTTGTTCTTCTTTGGTGCAGATTGCTAGTGGAGCGGCCATGCTAACACTGTAAAACCAGACATAAAAATGGCGCGTGAACTTTGAACACGTGACTACAACAGTACCTACTATAAGCACGCCTGCGAAGAAGACATTGTTAAATTAATAAAGATATGTTACAGTGAAAGTGCGGATAAATTTTGACTTCTCCGTCCTACATACATACATACATACATACATGCACACATGTAACAATGCTAGCTTTGTGAATACAATCACGAAAAAGAAAAATACACTAAACATATAGAGACAGAGAAATATGTGTGCGTGTACGTATGCGCAGTGAAATAAGGTGTGAGATCAGCAGATAAATAATGTGTGTGAGGAGAGAGCGAAAGTATGACAGAAAGAGAGAGCGGGAGAAAGAGTGACATGAATAGAAAGAGAGAGAGAAAGACAAAGATAAGAAGAAAGAGAGTGAGTGATGATCAATTGCACAATCATGTATTTATTCTTTTCTACTCTAGGTACAAGGCCTGACATTTTGGGGGAGGAGGCCAGTCGATTAGATCGACCCTAGCACACGACTGGTACTTAATTTATCGACTGCGAAAGGATGAAAGGCAAAGTCGACCTCGGCGGAATTTGAACACAGAACGTAACGGCAAACGAAATACCTCTAAGCATTTCGCCCGGCGTGCTCAACGTTTCTTATTTCTTTACTGCCCACAAGGGGCTACAGACAGGGGGGACAAGCAAGGACAGAGAAACGGATTAAGTCGATTATATCGACCCCAGTGCATAACTGGTACTTATTTAATCGACCCTGAAAGGACGAAAGGCAAGATCGACCTCGGCGAAATTTGAACTCAGAACGAAGCGGCAGTCGAAATACCATTAAGCATTTCACCCGGCGTGCTAACGTTTCTGCCAGCTCACCGCCTTAGATTCATATTCTTATAAGGAGTATAATTACATACAATATGTACGCATAATTAATTGTGTTTTTTTTTTTTACTGCAAGCCATCGAATGCTACCAGTATTTTCATATACATGTATTTCAGTTAAAATAATATATTAAGAAATTACCACCATATCGGTGGTAATTTCTCAGTGAACCATGTCAGATATCTGATTTCCTCTTCCAATTGGAACCGTTTCGCTTCACTTACGTCGCTAATGAAGTACACATGAAAGTTTTGGTTCTCAGTCCTCGTCCCCCGCTGCATCAGTATCATCATTCTGTCCTATTGTTGACAATGACAGGAAACTACTATACAAACTGTTATAGAAACGGTAGCGGACGTGGCATATTATGATGGCGAATATCGATTTCTTATATTGGCAGAATTTCATATATTTTTCTGGGCAGGATAATGTAGTTGATCGAATAAAGCTTCTCGTACAAGACTGGCTCTTATTTCATCGACACCGTAAAGAATTTAGGCATAGCTAAAAACAGAAATGGCAAAGCTCAAAGAATTTCAAAACCCGAGGATGAAGAGCAATGTTCCAAAAGGAATGTTGTAGCTGAATGAGGAATAACAATGCCCAGTGATGAATGACAAGATTAAAAAAAAAAGAAAATTAACGTGGCAACGCCATCGCGGTCATTACCATGAGGCACGGCTGAACACCCCACTTATTCTGGGATGGGCTGCCCATCGCCCCTTCACTTCCATATTCAACTGCTTTACCCTACCTGTCTTCTTTTTTTCCTTTTCTTTCATTTATTTCCTTTTTTCTTTCTTTGTATCTGTGTGGATCTTTCAAATCCAATCTTACAGCGAATAAAAAAAAATGATGATTTGAATTATAATAAAACATCATTTTACTTAGAGATAAACATCAAAGTCCAAAATTGAATAGCAAAACTCAGTTCAACATTCTTGATACTATTGAATGACAACATAGAGAATATAAGTGGGGGTTTTAAGTGAGGTCAGAATAATGTTGCTGTTGTAGTTGCTGCCCCCAAATTTCTGATTAAGAATTCCTATTGCACTCACTCAGGCTCTAGGAAGAAGAACGAAGCGTGACTAATAGACCTCTACACAGTCAGAGCATGTTTCCCCTTGGTTAAGAAGGACAATCCTGTACACTTAGATATTGCAGTGATGAATCATATGAGCATCTGTGCGACATATTATGAGGCAATAACAGGACCCTAATAGTGAAGGAAATAGGTGTGTTTATGTCCCCGTACTTTAGCGGTTCGGCAAAAAGAGAGCGATAGAATAAGTACTAGGCTTACAAAGAATAAGTCCTGGGGTCGATTTGCTCGACTAA
>NC_142929.1:149211431-149213931 GCF_046866305.1 Octopus bimaculoides | reverse complement strand
GTGTGTGCGTGTGTCTGTGTGTGTGTGTGTGTATGTGTGTGTGTGTGTGTGTGTGTGTGTGTGTGTGTTTGTAATGGAGTATATATAGACAACAGTTTACCGAAAAACAATGATAATTCAAATATGCACGTTTTTCCTCATTCTTTCTCAACCAATATTAACAACATCTATGTCACCAAGTCCTTCTTCACGAAGACTCTTCACCATTAGAAAGCTGTTCTTTCCGAGTGCCTGATTCATTGCCAAGTATGTGTATGGTCAAACATTATTATGGTGAATAGCAATAGCTTGCAGCTTTTTGTTCGGCCTCTCCTTCCTAAAGGATTCTCCGGTGCCCCAATGCATTGCACGCTGTTCACAGTACAGCCTCCCAACAAGAAATCAAGGAGAATGACGCTCTTGTTGTCTAAAATGGCAACAAAAAAAAATGGCTTCCAATTGTAAGTGACGGCTGTTGGACTTTTTAAGTCTTTGAGAAGAGGGGTGATGCCATCTACGGAATGTGCATTTATTGTAAATATATATTTCTCACTAATCCTCCACCGCTGTGTCTCGTAATCTGTTCCTATTTCTTTCCAATTTTCATTTTACACTTGAAACTTTTTACGAACCACCCCGAAGGCCTCGATGAGGCATTCCCTGCCTGGGACACCAACCAAATTTTCTCGGAAACTACTATCATGAGTATGGCATACATGCATCACGTGCACACGGAGACAGACAGCAGACAGACAGACAGACAGACAGACAGACACATATTCATTCTTTCCCTCTCGCTCTCTCTCTTTTTGTCTCTCTTCCTCTCTCTGTCTGTATATATGTGTGTGTGTGTGTGTGTGTGTGTGTGTGTTTCTGTATACATATGTAAATTCATACTTACGTATATATATACATGTTTACATATGCACACACCTACCCCATATATATATATATATATATATATATATGAATTTACATATTTACACATACACATGCACACAAGCATATACACATACATACACTTATAAAAATTAGATGTCACAAGCCAAGTATGCACTTTATTATAGCCTTCTTGATCAAGTCTGACCTGGGGCCTAAAACAATAACAACAACAACAGCAACAACAACAACAACAACAGCAGCAACAACAACAACAACAACCAAATTTACAGTACTCCCTTTACATTTTCACATATATAACAATAATTGACTTGTTCTTTTATTTGTAGTTATATTTTTTTTTCGCGTAAATATTCTCGATAATTGGCATAAGTTAATAGATTCTATTACTAACCAATATGCTACACCGTAAATTACTTAATTTTGGGAACCAATTGCTATCATAGTTTTAATTTCTTTTTCTTTTTTTTTATAGAAAAGTTTTATTTAATGATCATTAGAGAGGGCAAATGGTGTTTGAGATATTGATTTTAAATATTAATAACCATTTCTTAACAATGCAGGAAGTATTGCTAGCAGTAACAACAACAACAACAACAATAATGATGATGATACTACTACTACTACTACTACTACTACTACTACTACTACTACTACTACTACTACTACTACTACTAATACTACTACTACTAATAATAATAATAATAATTATTATTATTATTATTATTATTGATGATGATGATGATGATGATGACGAAGATGACGACAACGATGATGATTTCTTAATAATAAGTATGGATTATACACACACACAAACACAAACATATGTATGTGTATATATATATATATATATATATATATATATAATCAAAATAAGCAACAAGGATACCCAAAGTTAATGCAGTACGATTGTTTCATGCGACACCATTTACCATACTTAGTTCTGGTGCCTAAACTTGAGTACCATATTCACCTTGACTCTCTCTCTATATATAATTGTGTGTATATACATTTATATGTTTGTGCACGCGTGTATATTTCTGTATTTGTGTATGTACACACACACACACACACACACACACACACACACACACACACACACACACACACACACACTTAGTTGATCAAGCAAGTTTCATATCACAAAATGTAGGACCCCCATTAATATCAGCAACAGAATTTATTTAAATTTTGCTCTAATTAATGAACAGATTTAATTCATGTTGTTTTGGGGTTTAAAATTTTTGTTTCAGTGGCACGACGATTGTTTACACACAAACATACATGCACGCAGACGCGTCCCACATCACACTATCTTACATAATGATTTTATGATTACATTTTTAAGCCTATGGTCTTTCATTTAAAGCGATGTTTGCTTCACATTTCTTACAATCGATCACGTGGCGTTGCGCGTGTTGGCTTATAAAATTTCCGTTGTTGTTTTGCGCCACATGTCAGAATTTATTATTTAGACCTTTGATCAAAGTCATTTCAATGGTGACCATCCTCTCTTTCAAGTAAATCTAGGACTGCAATATCTAATGAAACCTACTCTTAGGCATTATTATGCATGATTGAGGGAGATGTGTTGTCTACAGCTAGCAGATCAAGTAACATA
>NC_142929.1:149191431-149206431 GCF_046866305.1 Octopus bimaculoides | reverse complement strand
TAAACTTGTGTTTTGCTCATGGTAGCGTTCTTTCACGAAAGCATGCTGTTCTTTCGTTTCATCCATCGCTACAACCGACGAACAGGAGAGAAGCTCTGCAAAACAAAGACGCACCAGGTGGAAGTGCGACTGCAGACGACGCCGCCGATAGGCAGGCTGATGTGTGAGTGTCGCATCAAGTGGCTTCTAGCGGCGGAAGCCTGAACTACAACGGGCTTGCCTCACAGGGAACGTTTCCCGTTACTTTTGGGTACTTCCTCGCATACTGACGGGGTGGTATTTAACTTTACCACTCGCGTTGAAGTTTTTTTTATGTGCTTTAAATTTCATGCGAAATTGACATGCCAATCTAATGCCTGTTAATAGCGGTGAGGAGGTAGTAGTAGTAGTCATAGTAGCAGTAGCAGTAACAGTAACAGTAGTAGTAGTAGTAGTAGTAGTAGTAGTAGTAGTAGTAGTAGTAGTTGTTGTTGTTGTTGTTGCTGCTGATTTCGAGAGTGTGAACCTACGTATAATGTAAGACGGTAGAAATAAACGAAGTGATGGTAGTATTTTCATAACGACCATGTTGTCGTTGCTATTGTTGTTGTTGTTGTCGTTGTCGTTGTTGTTGTGGTGGTGTTGGTGGTGGTTATTGCTGCTGCTTCTATTATTGTTGTTGCATAGACTCATGTTAGCTCTCAACTCGGTCCGTTTCACTTATCACTGATATACTGTATCTAGCATCCACAAACACAAGGTATAGGTGCTAAACGTTGTCCATATGATGCTTAAGACGGCAGGATATAGTTTAAGAAAAAAAATTCAATTACTATTTCTCCATAGAGGCACTGAGTGGAGGTAGTAGTGGTGGTGGTAGTGGTAGTGGTTGTAATAGTTGTGCTTGTTGTAGCTGCAGTAGCTGCAGCTATTCGTTTTGCTTCGTGTGTGTTGATATGGGATTCTGGTCAGAGTGTAAAATCTTTATTTAAACGCGGTAAGACTACGCCGTGTTACAGCATGCATCCAATAAATGTGACTATTAATTCATGCAACGCATTTTCTTTATTTCCCTTTTATTCCCCTTCCCCCTCCTTTATTTCTCTCTCTCTCTCTCTCTCTCTCTCTATCTATCTATCTATATATATATATATATATATCTAACTGCCTTTTGGTCTGTAAGTTCTACGTTAAGTATAGGGGATTTTAGAGGTCCTTTACAGAATCAATAGTTGAACCAGCCTTACATGATTGGTGTTATTTCATGACAAGCAAATGCAGAACTACTTGTGTGTGTGTGTGTGTGTGTGTGTGTGTGTGTGTGTGTGTGTGAGTGTGTGGTTGCGACCGTATGTGTGTGTGTGTGGTTGCGACCGTATGTGTGTAACTGTCTGTAAAAGCAATCGAAGGGAAATGCAAATGATGTACAAACAGACTGGGAGACAGTATGTACACTTTGGTGTTGGAGGGGACAGAAAAAGAAAGGCCAAGCGATACTAGATAGATAGATAGATAGATAGATTCAGAAAGCAAAAAAAAAAGTAGTAAAAGAGAGAGACAGAATAAAGAGATTGAAATGCCGAAAATGAAGTGAGAAAGGAATGAAGACTGAAAGAAAGCAAGAGTGTCTATGCACGCGCATGCGAGAGTGATGGTGGAGTGGATAGGTATACACACACACACACACACACACACACACACACACACACACACACACACACACGCACACACTTATGTATGTATGTTTGTATTGAGAGAAGAAGTAAAGTGACCAAAAGAGAGAGCCTGGTCGAGTATGATACTGGATTAAAGAGACGGATTAAAGCCAAATGGTGCTAGATAATCACTGTTAAACATTTCTCTTAGTTCTGGAGTCTTTTAGACAGATTTTTAATGAATGCCTCAACATGCGCTTCGTATACGACTTAAAAGCCGAAAATCTCTTAGACTTAAAGGTTTAAAGTAAGCTTTTCATAGCCGACTCTGTATAATTCTAACTAAGGCTAAACTCTCTCTTTTTCTTTTCATATAAATTGCTTATCGTGGCAGCGGCGGAAATGCCTTTTTGTTAGTGTCAAATGTTACGTAAACTAATGGCGGTACAGGAAGGAAGAAACATATAACCAAACCATATAATACGTTAAGGTTTATTTCTACAGCAAACGCTGTTACACTGAGGAAACAAGCAGATTTTATCATAGATGGATCTCTCTCTCTATCCCTCTCTCTTCCTCTCTACTCCTCTTTCTTCCTCTCTACTCCTCCCCCCCTCTCTCTCTCTACTCTTCCTTCTGTATGTCGGTGTACGTCTAAACATGCACACACATATAATATATTCCGAAAAATTTCATATACATGTGCAAAAAGCATGCCGGATTATATATCGATCCATTTCCCTATCCATTTGTCTATCTATCTATCTATCTATCTATCTATCTATCTATCTATCTATCTATCTATCTATCTATCTATCTATCTATCTATCTATATGCACACGCATCTCTGTATATACCTACATATATATATATATGTGTATATACATATACATACACGCAAATATATATTATATATACGTATATAAACTATATATACGTATATATATATATATATATATATATATATATATATATATATATATATATATATATATACATATACTATATATACGTTTGTATATGTATATGTATATATATATATATATATGTATGCATGTATGTATGTTATCAATCAGTTTCATTTCTGTATTTCTTGTCCATAGAGAAAGAGCCGGACTCTAACATAGATTCAAGGCTCCTTCATTGGAACTTTTATGAACATCATCTAGTTATTTGTGCATATGTGTGTGTGTGTGTGTGCAGTATTTGGTGTTAGTGTATGCGCAGATTTGTATGTTTGTTTTATGGATGCGTTTTTATGTATGTATGTATGTATGTATGTATGTATGTATGTATGTATATGAAGACACCTCTCTAGCAATGATGTGGGCTTCTGTATATAGGGATTATTCACTATATATATTTTTGCATGAAATTATGGCGGGTCTAAAAGCCGAAATACACAAATGCCACAGGAAAGGCATTCCTCGTAGGGTGGATTCGTTTATAGTTGACGAGCCTCATTTTTATACAGCTTAAGAAATGTACAGTGCCAGACATAATATTTCCAATAGGAGGTCGCTCATTTTAGACAATGCATCAAGCCACTCAGTGAATTAAATGAGCTTTCTGATAATGTGATAGTAGAATATATCCTAAGGAATACAGCCTTGTTGCTTCAGCCAATGGATGAAAGTACGATAGCTAACTTCAAAGTGTATTATCTGAGAGGCACTTTGAAGCAACTCTTGAAAGTAATTGAGATAATAAAACCTTCAGTTTGAGATTTTTGGAAGAAGTTCAGCGTTATGAATGCTGTGGACGACATAGCTGAGTGAAGATATGAAGTGAAACCCACAACTTTGAATAGTGCTTGGGAAAATATATGGTCAGGTAGTATCCATTACTTAACATTTTTTCGCTATCAAAAAGTCTAAATCAAATTCGGAGAGTGATAGCGACACCTGCAAACGATGTGGGAGTTGAGGAAGTGATAGGGTTTGATGTGACTGACACTGTTAGAACAGGAGAAATCCAGTGAATAAAGATGAGAATACGGAAATTCTATCAAATCCACATAAGAATTGGCGCTCATAAAGTAAGGACTGTACAAAGTGATGAAAAACACCAAACGATTTTCTCTAAGTTTTTCGTCCCTCAAGATATTAATGATGGTGAGCTGCTAAAAGACAGTGTCTCTTATTATTCCAGTAACTTTCATTCCATCACCTTCACACAATAGTCAACATCTCTCTGTTTTTTTTTTTTGCTGTATTAACGTACCCTATTATGATGTTTCTTTTCATTATTTATTCCTTAAAATATGGTGGCGAGCTGGCAGAATTGTTAGCACTCCGTGAAAAATGCTTAGCGGCATTTCGTCCGTTTTTACGTTCTGAGTTCAAATTCCACCGAGGGGTCGACTTTGCCTTTAGTAGAAAAAAAATATTTATTTCTTAATATATATCTCTACAAAATGGAAGCCCTTAGAAGATTACTTAAATTATTAAGTAGCATTTGATCCATTTCAATAGGGAATTTCCTGGTTTTATTTCTTTTCTAGATATTCTGGTAATAGAGGAAAATGAGACATTGACAAATGATCTTAGCAAAGGCGGAGGTATTGTTTTCAGTCGTGTCTGTTTGTTTGTTTGTTTGTTTGTTTGTCCGTAGACAAGATATCTCATGAACTGCTGGATGGATTCGGATGAAATTTTCAGAGATGTTTGGACTTGTGTGACTGGTACAAAATGCTAAAATTTTGGGATCGATCCGGTATCGAACAAGGGTTCTGGATTACTTTTCCTGTTTTTCTACTTAGTTTTTAGTAGTGATCGGGTTCATTTTTAATATTCTCGTTTGTGAGAGCAGTCGAGTTTATTATTATTATTATTATTTTTAAGGCGACGATCAGGCAAAATCATTACCATGCCGGACAACATGCTTAGTGTAATTTCTTCCAATTTGAAATTCTGTGTTCAAATACCACCAGAGTTATCTTTGCCTTTCGTCCTTTGGATTTTGTTAAAATAAATACCAGTTGAGCACTGGGTCGATGTATAATCGACTTTCCCCTTCCTACGAAATTGCTGGGCTTGAGCAAAATTTGAAGTTGTTGTAGTTGGTGGTGGTGGTGGTGATGGAGTTGATGTTATCGTCATCATCATCATCGTTAATCAACATCATCATTTCAAGCAGTTGATGGTTTACCAAGTCGCAGTGACCTAATGTGTCAGATCCGAATGAATAAATAAATTTTATTGCATGTGGGTACGATTTCTCCAGTTTATATAGCTATAAACACAGATACACAGGCACACACTCTCGCAAAGATACACACACCTATGTCTAAGTTGTGTGCATGAAAAATGCACATGTATGCTTATAATTGCTTGAAAGTATAAAGCAATGTATATTTCGCATACAAAGAACATAAATATAGTGTTGGGCTTCGCAAAACATATAGCGTATGCCTTTGTAATCGTCGCTTCTTTTTTATGCCAATTAATTACTTCAATTTCATCGTTTATTTAGCCAATAAAAATATTCCTTCACACTCTCTCTCTCTCTCTTGTACATACATATAATATATATATATATATATATATATATATATATATATATATATATATATATATATATATATATATATATTGTTGTACTTGGGGATGGTCATATTGCCAGTTTAGCCATATATATATATGTATGTATGTATATATATGTATATATATGTATATATATATATGTATATATGTATATATATATATATATATATATATATATATATATATATATATATATATATATATATATATATATATATATGTATCTATGTATGTATCTATGTATTCATGTATGCATGCATATGTGTGTGTGTGTATTTTTGTATTACTCTGTATTTAACTCTCCGTTTTACGTGCAACCATCTTCCCCATACGCATTCTTTCGTTCCATGTATTTCACCCTAGGTTCTCTGGCTCCCTATACATTTTCCTGTGCAAGTATCCTCATCGGGTGCTTTTTACTTTTTAAGTTACTTGAATATCTGTACTGTGTCCCCGAAGAAATTTCCTCTCTAATAATTTGTTTTGCTTTATTTCGTTATTTTGGGAAAATTCTTGCAAAGGAATTTTAGTTAAAAGTAGTTTTTAAAGCCTTTGTTTTATAAATGTTCGATTAAAGCGATTGAAGTACAAACAGTTGTACGCCATTCGCTACGTTTTTGTACTAGACACATCTAAATGTTTTGGAATTAGCTGAAAACAATAAATAGTACAAAATGGAAGGAAATGTATCGAACGCCATATTAAAATAAAACGTTAGCAACATCTGCAACACCACCAACCTCAAAACCAGAAGAAGAAGAAGAAGAAGAAGAAGAAGAAGAAGAAGAAGAAGAAGAAAGCTGAGGAGGCGGAGGAGGAGAGGAGAGGAGGGGGGAGGAGGGGAGGAGAGGAGGGGAGGAGAAGGTAAAGAAGAAAAAGAAAGCTGAGGAGGCGGAGGAGGAGAGGAGGAGGAGGGGAGGAGAAGAAGAAAATAAAGAAGAAGAAGAAGAAAAAGAAGAAGTAAAAGAAGGAGGAGGAGGAGGCGGCGGCGGAGGAGGATGAGGGGTGAAATGGAGGGAGAGGTGGGGAGGGGAGGAAAGGGGAGGAGAAGGAAGATGAGAAGAAGGGGAGAAAATGGACCAAAAGGATTATGAGGAAATGCTGAGGAAGATGGAGGAGAAGCTGCAGGACGAAGAGACGAAAGGAGCGGGTAACGACGATGGCTAATGATGATGATGATGATGATGATATTAGTAGCAACAGCAATAGTGTTAGTAATAGTCGCAGTATAATTAGAAGTAGCAACAGTAATGGTAGTGGTAGTAGTAGTAGTAGTAGTAGTAGTAGTAGTAGTTCTCTGAAATAGCACCAACCTACGCAGTTTGAAGGGGACGATGATGATGATGATGACGACGACAGCGATGTGAAAAATGATGATTGAAAGTGACGATGACCATGACAATGACAGTGATGACGATGATGACCATGATGATGATGACGACGACGACGACAAGGATGGTGATGAAGACAATGGTGATGATGACCTTGATGATGATGATGATGATGAGAATGACGATGATGATGACGATGATGATGATGATGATGACGATGATGATGATGATGACGATGATGACGATGATGATGATGATGATGATGATGATGATAATGGCGACGATGATGATGATGATGATGATGATGATGATGATGATGATGGTGATTAAAAGGTCAGTACAAGAAAGCGAAATGAAAGAGATATTAAGCGAAGAAATTAACGGAAAAATGCGGCGGCAGCAGTAGCAACAACAACAACAACAACAACACCAACAGCAACAATAAAAACAACAACATCAATAACAACACCAACAGCATCAATAACAACAACAAACTGCATAGGAACACCAAGAAAAGCTGCAATGAAATGCTATAAGATTTGTAAGATATGTGGGTGGGAGAGGAGGAGAGGCGTGAAAATAATAATAGGAGGCTGTCAAGTATGGCAGCGGAGCCATATTGTAATAGAGTGAGAAAGTGAAAGTAGAGAAATGAAAGAAAGATTGGAAAATACGCGAAATGAAACCAGCAAAATACACACACACACACACACACACACACGCACACACACACACACACAGAGGCATACACACACATACACAGGCACACACACATACACAGGCACACAGGTACACACACAGATACACATACACAGGCACACACATGCATACACACACACATATATATATAGACATACGTACACACACATACAGATATATAGATACACTTACACGCAAACACACACATATATACGTACACACACATATAACATACATACACACACACACACACACACATATATATGTATACATATGTCCACATACATATATATGCATACACACACATATATACATATATACGTACACGCACTCACATATATACATATATATGTACACATACACATATATGTGTGCATATATTTTGTATAAATGTGAGTGTATATATATATATATATAATACAAATGATACATATATAAAAATTAAATTCGCGCGCACACACAAATATGTGTATATATGCATCTCCTCTCTCTCTCTCTCTCTCTCTCTCTCTCTCTCTATCTATCTATCTATCTCACACATATGTGTGTGCATACGTTTATATATATGTATGTATGAATGTATGTATAGGAGTGTGCATTATATGTGTGCATGTATGCATGTATGTATACATACACACACACACACACACACACACACACACACACACACACACATATATATATATATATATATACGCCCATGGTTTTTCTGAATATGCATTGTGGTCTATATATGATGACGTATATGCAGATGTTTGTGCGTACTATGTATATACGTATGAGCTTGTGCGCTAATGCGCGCGGTAGAATAAAAGTGTGTGAAAGAGAGAGGGGGCAGAAATAGAAAGAGAGAGATAAGGAAACGCAGAGAGTGTGTGTACATCCATACGTATATACATGTGTCTGTGAGTGTGCGTTTGGGTGTGTGTGGTGTGGGCGCGGATGTGTGAGTGGGTTGTCCTTTAAGTTAAAGTGTGTTCTTATGAGCGAAAGAGAGTGAGAGTTATGACTCTATATTTATATATATATATATATATATATATGAATGCAATTGTGTGTATGTATATATGACTGTGTGACTATGTGTGTGTATGTGCGCGTGCGTATGTGCGTCCGTGTGTGTATGTGTGAAATCTTTTCGTTAAACTTCCCCCACCTTCCCATTCCAACGTTACGCACAGCTATAATTAATGCCCTTCTGTAATCATGGATTTTAATCACAGAACAAACTCACATAGACGGAATAGAAGAAATTACTTGAAGAATCTAATCCAGGAGATATAATTACTGACCGTGGGTTAGGTGGGAAAATCTGCTAGTTCTGTGGGTGGGTGACGGTACAGGCAACTATAACTGACTGTACAGCTTTTGTTAAGAAATTGTCTAAGACATTCCGAGCCCTTCAGCTTTATTTTACGTTTTCTGATAGAGTATGTATCTGTACAAATGCATACATATATGAGTATATGTGTAGATTTATGTATAAGTGTATATAGAGTTGTGTAGATGGATACATGCGTGCATTTTTAATATGAACGTATGTGTGTGTTTGAGGAACTTTATCTAGAACTGGTGTAGGCATGTAAATATGTAGTTGCGCTTTCCATAATATATTTGCTATTTGTACGTTAAAGAAGACATATCTATACATATGTATGTATGTATGTATGTATGTATGTATATAAGTTCGTTCAATGTGTGCATACATACATACATATCTATGTATAGACTTTGCAGAATCACGTCTAATAATACACATACGCACACAAATATAGAGACGAACGGAAACACCCACACACAAACACACACACACTGACTATACATATACACAAACATAAACACACCGGCACACATACACAAACACAAACGCACACATACACAAACACAAACGCACACAAACACATATATAAATACGTACGCATATGGATCTATACAGACGCATACATATATACATGTACACACACACACACACACACACACACACACACATATATGTATTTATAAATATACATACATACATACATACATACATGTATACATACATATATGTGTGTGTGTGTGTGTGTGTGTGTATCTACACACATAGCTATACATTCACACGTACTCATACACGTACATATAGTGTATGTTATTGGGTTGATGGTAATAAATCTAGTAACACATATTTGTATAAATCCTTTAACAGTGCATGTACTTTACTGTATCTCTATAAAAATGTCACCACGAACCATATCTTAGTCATGAAAGTATACGATTTTAGTTGATATAAATACCGGCATATAACTTTTGCTATTCTAAGAGTACAATATTAATTTATCTGATGTAATGAGTACTACGTGGTTCATTAGAAACATGAACACAGCTCGATTGTGTGATGAAAAAGATGGCTTAGCAACTAATTGCTTTTAGGTTCGATCCCACCCTATGGAACCTTGTGTAAGTATTTTGTATTATGGCAGCAGACTGATCATAGCCTTTTATGTGAAATTTTTGGGGCAGAGGCTCTGTGGGAGCTCCTTAGAACACAGGTTTCTGTTATTGAGTGGCAGACCCAATTGAACTCCCAGTTTCACACAACCGGCTGGGGTTTAGATGCTTTCGGAGCAAATCACTCAGCTGAAAGCGTTTGGATCATGACTCCGGTATGTAGATTATCTCTTCCTTTTCTCTCCCTAGTCACAGCTGTATCATCTTATATATCAAAGAAAATTATATCTGTGTGAAATACTAAGCAAATCAAAAAGTAATAGACAATAACAAAGCATTTCGTCAAGTACAGGAGAATTATTCTTTTGAGTGCTTCGAATGTAATTACTAAAATGTTGTGTAACAACTAGTCTTTATAAGCTGACATCTTTTTCGTACAACGTATTACAAAATTTTTGTATTATATTATATATGTAGTATAGAACATCGAATGAACACGTTTCTTCGCAAACTCGTATAACTTAAAAAGTAATTCAGACTATCAATATAATTTTAAAAATTTCAATATAGAAAACAACACAGCGAACTTCTAACAATGCGAAAAGGGAAGGTGAAGTAACCTTTATATATTTCAGGTACGAAAGCACATTGAAAGGGAACGGCCAATAAACTTACACTTCTGTGCCGTTCACCTTTGGTGATGGGCCTTTGTACCTGAAATATATGAAGGTTACGTGACTTTCCCTTTTCGTGTTGTTAGAAGCTCTCCCTTTTCAGTATTTGTTATCTAAAATCTGTATAATAATGCTTCAAGGAAACTACAACACTATTCTTTCAATGTACGCAATTTCTGTGGAAGTTGTGGACTCCAGGATACAAGCTGTTGCATTGGGCATACAGTTATGAGACTTTCTCATCGGCTGGTCAGACACTCGTTCTAATACAATACGGGGAAAAAAGATAGACTGAAAAAAAAATATTAGCTGATATCACTATATTTCTTCAAATAAATAGAAAAAAAAAAAAAAAAAAAATATATATATATATATATATATATATATATATATATATATAATTATGTGTATTTCTTCTATCTTAATGAATAAAAATTCTTCTGATAGAATAAATGGGTTAATAGAAACCAATGTAGCAAAGAACACAAAATAACTGTGGTTAGCTCCTGTTTTTAAGGCAGGAACTCCTTGAAATTTTGGGTATTTGAGTATATTTAAGAATTTAAGGATTGGAGAAAACGCATGTTATAATTGCATAGTTTATTCCTACATATGTTTCAAAGGATTACAACCTGTGTGATCCATAGGGATCTTTGATATTAAAATTGTAACCTTCTCATCAGGGAAAGCATGGGAATCATCTTAAACGTAAGACATTATATATATATATATATATATCTATATCTATATATATATATATATATATATATATTTATATTCTCTTACTTGTTTCAGTCATTTGACTGTGGCCATGCTGGAGCACCGCCTTTAGTCGAGCAAATCGACCCCAGGACTTATTCTTTGTAAGCCTACTACTTATTCTATCGGTCTATTTTGCCGAACAGCTAAGTTACGTGGACGTAAACACACCAGCATCGACTGTCAAGCGATGTTGGGGAGACAAACACAGACACACAAACATATACACACACACATGCATACATACACACACACACACACACACACACACACACACATATATATATATATGTATATATGTATATATACGACGGGCTTCTTTCAGTTTCCGTCTACCAAATCCACTCACAAGGCTTTGGTCAGCACGAGGCTATAGTAGAAGACACCTGCCCAAAGTGCCACGCAGTGGCACTGAAACCGGAACCATGTCGTTCGTAAGCAAGCTACTTACCACACAGCCGCTCCTACGCCTCTATATCTATATATATACACATCTAGAAAATAAATAGACACCCTTTATTTGTTACACACACTCACTACATGCACACGTATTGCTGCTTCTTTAATTACGTTTAGAAAGAGGAGTGGGGAGAGAGCAAGAGATAGCGAATGTTTGAGAGAAGGAGTGCATTTTAAGTGAAGAGAGGAGAGAGATCTATCAGGTGTTGTGTTTTCTTAGTGAGCCATAACGTCAAAGCCTCTTATGGTGTCGATGTAGTTAAGCTGTAACGGTTACCCAACCTTTACCGCATCAGTAGTTATTAAGATATTAATGGTCGCTATGCCTGATCAGCGTCGAATGTTAGATTACAGTAAGGTCGCATATTCTGTAGAGCACCTATCCTCAACTAGAAAGGTGCGTCTCTCTTCCCGCTCTCTCTATTTATCTTCATCTTTTGAGTATGTGTAATATATACACACACACGCACACACATATGTAATAGTGTGATGCGGTAAACTTCAATGAAAACAGTCGGTAAATAGGTACACAACATGAAAGATATTTTGGACGAAAGGAATTATGGCCACGCACTGATACACATGCACGAACATTCGCCTTATCTACCTGTATACATCCTTAGTTTGTTTCCTCTTGCGTCACTAACTAAATTGTCACTGTTGCTTCCCGTTCATAGTTTTTGCTTCTAGGAGTGTTGGTTATCTGTGCGAAACGAGCTGAAAGTAGAATTATCTCATAAAAATAGTACCAGTAGCAGTATGAACATGACACTACTACTACTAAAAATAATAATAATTTCAGATTTTTGTCACAAGGGCAACTTGGTGGAGGGAATCAACTCGATTACATCGACCCCCATTGCGAAACTGGTACTTCTTCGACTCCGAAAGGATTAAAAGCAAGTTCGAACTCGGCGGAATTTGAACTCAGAATGTGAAGACGGACGAAATACTTTCCCGGCGTGCTAACGATTCTGCCAGCTCGCTGCCTTTATATTAACAATAATGATAATGATTTCTTTAGTAACCACGAGGTTACATTAATACAAACATTATGGACACCATAGAACAAAAGAAAGAATATGTTTGTGTGTGTGTGTTGTTGTTATTGTGAGACTAACAAAATTAAGAAAAAAAAACATAATAATAATAAAATGCGCTGATGGTCTCATGCCTTTTGATCTTAACTGATTGGAAAGTGATATCATCTAAATTTTGTCTTGGCATAAAAGATGGGCTACAGCAAATATTGTGCTCAATATCACAGATTTGCTTATCAGTTGTTTGACCATAACCAGTTGAGCATATCCCTTAGTGGCTGACGATATGTGCATCTGTGATCACGAGCTGAAGTAGTGGGGGAGCATCGTAGCCATGCGTTGCGAGGAATTCTTTGTGGGTTCAATAATTCACCCGCGGAAACATGGGTGTTTTGTTCAACATCCTTAAACAACCCTTATTCATGGACTTTTTGAGCGGGATGGGCTACTCGATCTGAAGAAAATTTTAACTGGGCTCCACCTGCAAAGTCATGCGCTGTTTATCTTGATATGAGATCACCATGTCACGCACATAAGGTTGTGATGCATGTGCCTGGTGTACCCTTATCAGAGGGGTAGTCATGATAAGACTATTGGGCTTCGTATACCTGTACCCCAGTGTCACTTTAATGGCATGCGCTACTCTCTCACTCAATATTAATAATAATAAGGCTGTGTCTCGGCGATTGATTGTAATAAACATGCAGATTAAGAGTAAATAATAATAATAATAATAATAATAACAATAATAATAATGGTGATGATGATGATGATGATGATGATGAGGAGGAGGATAATAATAATAATAATAATAATAATAATAATAATAATAATAATAATAACAATAATAATAATGGTGATGATGATGATGATGATGATGATGATGATGATGATGAGGATAATAATAATAATAATAATAATAATAATAATAATAATAATGGAGCTCAGGGCTAAAGGTAGAGAGTGAAGGCTTTATCTTGACTGCCCAAGATCAGAGCGTACTGACCCGGAACTACCAAGCCTGTGTGATGCAAAATGGTATAGACCCAAAGTGCCGATACTGCAACGATGGGACAGAAAAAGTGGACCACCTAATCTTTGGATGTAAGGTTTAAGCACCTGTAGAGTACGAATCAAGACATGACAGAGTTGGCCAATATCTACACTGGATAATGTGTCGGCATTACAAAATCAAACATGCTTACAAATGGTACAAGCACCACCCTGTGGCTGTAATTGATGGAGAAAATATAACTATTGCTTGGGACTTCCCAGTTTGTACAGAACGGACCATCCCAGCAAACAAACCAGATATTGTAGTGAAAGACCAAAACAATAAAGTATGTTTATTGATTGACATGACCATAATATCTCGGCAAAACAATTTGATTTGCTCTGGAAATATAAAGATTTGCTCATCGAAATCGAAAAGATGTAGTATCTCAAGACGGTTACAATACAAGTGATTGTAGGAACACTTGGAATGGGTGAAAACAGGAACTGAAAATTATTTAAGAATGATCCCTGACTTACCATCCGTGCAGGAAGTGCAGAAGATTTTCTTAACTGGTACGTCACAAGTATTGTCGCCGTGAATTTTCTTTCCCTCTTTCCTCTTTATTTTCTTTGTTTGCTGTTTTATTTTTTATTTTTTATGTTTTCTCTGTCTTTCTTCCCCTCTTTCTCTATTACATGACTTTGTAAATGGACAATTTGGTGTGTTTATTTTAATGTCGTACCAATGTATGCAGTGCGTTTCTCTGCCCTCTGCCAGAGGTGTCAGGAAGATACTCGACAAGAAATGGAAACAGAATTGAAAGAAGATGATAATGGAAATAATAATAATAATAATAATAATAATGATGATGATGATGATGATGATGATGATGATGATGATAATAGTTCTTTCTAATTTTAGCACAGGGCCAGCAATTTTTGAGGCTAAATTCGGTTACATCAGCGCATGTATAACAGGTGCTTTATTTTAACGTCCCCGAAAGGATGAAAAGCGAAGATGGTTTCGATGGAATTTGTATTCAGAATGTAAATACGGACGAAATAGCGCTGAGCATTTTATCCAGAATGTTTTGATTATGTTTTCTGTATGTGGATCCTCATTATTTATGAGTAATATACTACTAGTAAGAAACGTATACGTTCAGCAAGTCATCGGAAAATTGCAACCGATTCTATAAAAAAAGATTGAAGAGGGAATAATAAGTGAACCCCCACAGGAAGTTTCTAGCAGCCCCCCCCCCCTCTCTCTCTCTCTCTCTCTCTCTCTCTCTCTCTCTCTCTCTCTCTCTTTCAATTTCACCTTTTCTGCTTCATGTTAAGAACATTTATTATCATATCAAACCAGAATGGAATAAAATTCTAATAATATAGGAGTACAATTAATCATCGATCGCAGTACTGGTATTTTATTTGAT
>NC_142929.1:149186431-149188931 GCF_046866305.1 Octopus bimaculoides | reverse complement strand
AATGGCAACAAGAGTGAACTAACTGTCTGAAATTAATTTATGAGGTACTAAATATCGGAAGTGCAAGGGCGGACTGAGCCGTCGATCAAGCGCACACTGCTCGAGGACCCGTAGCTCTGAGGAGCCCGCTCGAGAGCCCTTAATATTCTCAGTGCGCCCCTGCGGCAGTATAGCAGACGAATTTTTATTTTAATACATCTTTGAGATCTTTGAGACAAGGAACCACAAAAGTTCTTATTTTTTAGAGCAGCATGCTTTTCTATAAAGACTGATTACGTTGATTAGAATATCAATGTCACAGTTTATCGATCGGCTAATGAAATACTAGAGATGTCACGCGATGATGCTATATATGGTCAGTAGTCTTACTTGTGCGAAACAAAAGCTTTAGGGGAAGAGAATTTCCAAACGAAAAATAAAGAATTGATAGGTGTATATATATATATACATATACATACATATATATATATATATATATATATATATATATATATATATATATATATATATATATATATATATATATATATATATATATATATATATATATATATATATATATATAAAAACACTACATATTCCCTTGTCTCGCTCGGAGGCGCTGGCAAATGCTGTTGAGTCATTGTACTTGGTGGTTTCACCAGTTAACTAGTGTAACCAAATCTACTCCGGATCACACAGTACCACCTTGAAAAGAGAGAGTCATAGTGGTTAATGTTTTAGTTATGCCATGTTTGGAAGAAAAATAAGGGGCTCTTTTGTTTATTATAAGCCTGACCTGCAGTAAAACAACAGCAATATCAACAATAACATATATATTTATCTTCAGCAATGCTTACGTATTAGCCTGGCTGAAACACAATGGCTTGGACCAATATATGCGTGGTAAATTATTCAGCATCTAAGGATCAATGGCTCTTTACTGTGTTTCCGGAATTGTGCACTGGACAAGTATAAAGTTCATTAATGTGTACAGACCATCCCGATTAATCTAAATGGGGACAAATGGTTTCTAAAACATGCCTAAGTAATGAGAAAATTGACGAGCTATTTTACATGGGACAAAAGGATATTAGAGCCTTTACATGGTGAACAGGAAATTCACCCTGCGGTGTTTTCCAACTAACTGTCATCACTGATGTAAGGTTGTACCAACATCAAACCACGACACCACGTGTCCTTCCTCGACCAATTCCAGCCCACCTTACGGTAAAAACAATCAACTTCTTTCATTCAAATTCAAACTAGCCGAAGATTAGCATCATGCTTGGAACTCTCGGAGAATCAACGAGCTTGAATCAAACTGCTTTGATCCTTACATGTAACTCCCAATAAATTGAGTACCCTTCTTTCTTTCGTTTGTCCACTCACTCAGTCGTCTAAGAGACCATAAGTCAGGCAGAAGATACACTCGTATATGTGTGAATAGGTGGTTATATTATCCGAAATGTACAGTATTATATATCCATCACGGCTGAGAGTATACTTTGTGAGTATACTTTGTGGTGAGAGTATACTTTGTGTGGTGTACATGGGTGCATTGGTGTGTGCTTTGGTCAAACTCTTTACCGGGACCGAGGGCATTGTTGGAAGGTCGGGGGCAGGGACCTGTGGTTGCAGAAAGTAGGGAATACCAACTATCACATTACACTGGACACATAGTCCTTCATATACACATATATTATATATATATGACAGAGAAAAATTATCATGGCGATACCTGCTCAGAGGTCTACGCAAAGTTGCAGAAAGAGTATGGAGAGGAGTGTACGAGCAGCACACAAGTGTGCGAGCGGTTTATACCGTTCCAAGATGACCGAAAAAATGTCGATATTGACGAACTTTCTAGGAGACCCGCAACCAGCAGAACTGAGAAATGTATTGCAGATGTGCGTGCAGCTGTAAGGGAGATCGTCGAATCACCATCCGCGTGTTATCAGAGGATGTGCAAATTAATTACGGTTCAGTTCACTCCATTATCACTGAAGATTTGGATATGAGACTCGTGCCTGCCAAGGTTTTGCCAAAACGGCTTCCAGATGACCAAAAAGAAACTCGGGTTTCAGTTGCACAATATCTCCTTGTTTGTGTCGAGAACAATGAAAACTTTTTGAAACTCTGCATGGGTATCTGAGCAGGTATCGACAAGTTTGTGGCAAAATTTGATGCAAATTCTCTGCTCAACTTTCTCTGTATGGTCAATGCAACCATCACACGCTACAGACGTTCTTTCCAAGCACAGCTGTAAACAGCAGAAGTTAGCTCGAACGTTAAACCTTAGTGCGCATGCACAGCGGAGTACAAGGCCACTCTGTGCCAAGTGATTTCACTCTGCGTGCTTTAACTTCGTTACTATGGCAACAGTCCATATACTTATTGATTAGGCTTCTCTACTATTACCATGTATCAAAAAAATCAGTCACAAGTCATTATACATATATTACGTATATATATATATATATATATATATATATATATATATATATATATATATATATAT
>NC_142929.1:149178931-149183931 GCF_046866305.1 Octopus bimaculoides | reverse complement strand
TACCACCACATCACCACCAGCACCACCACTACCACCACCATCACCGCCACCACCAAGTTCAACGACGATTCTAACGTTACCGCAGTTTAATACCACTTCATGTACGTCGACTATACTGTAATGTTAAAAATCTGACGCCAGAACGCAATTTTCACCCAAACAGTATCACAAGCATGAATATCTCTGCAACATTCGTAAAACCAATATTTTTCATTAAAACCATTACCAAATCAGTGGTTTCTAAACAGTCTCAGAGATACAATCTTACTGTGGTCTTGGTTTGATAAGGTGGAAAGAGACTGAAAACAGATGAATTCATATAATCACGTTCCTCTACGATCTGACTTCAAATCTTCTGCTGTTAGATTCGCGTTTCTTGTTTCCGAGGAATTTGTGTTTGTTGCCGGCGTCTTTGTTGTTGTTGTTGTTGTTGTTGTTGTTGTTGTTTAGCGCCATATCCACTTCATCGATAGACGCATGACGAAAGTCATACTGACCATGACAAATCCGGCCTTTAAACACAAGACTATTTTCGTGGGTTGTGCATAACCTGGGGGAATTTGCTATGTATGTATGTATGTATGTATGTATGATTATATGTATGTATGTATGTATGTATGTATGTGTGCGTGCGTGCGTGTGTGTACGTATGTATGTATTAATGTATGTATGGATGGATGCATATATGGGTGCTACTTTGGCGTGTGATCTACGACTGAGAGAGCGATTACTTTAGCTTACCTTTTAGTTTCTAAAAACCCTTAAGATGTTGGTTAAAGATTTTTTGCAATAAATCCTTCTGTACATGTTCAACATTGTAAATGAAGTTTTTTAAATTTCTTACTATATTAATAATAATAAAACCATGTCTCATTTATGTCTTAGAAAATAATAATAAGAAACTAAGAATAAACAATATAATAATTAAAATAAGCGCATAAATCACACAAGTTTGGCTGTTGCGAGTTTTACAACGTAAAAAGACCAAAAACTAACCTAAAGTAATCGCCCTAGAAGCTGTAGATCACACGCCAAAGTAGTACCTATGTATGTATGTATGTATGTATAAAAATTACTTTCTGTTTTTAATTGGATCATTGATTGTGTAAGGTCAGCTTCTACCTCTCCCTCTATCGTTAGTATTTCCAGAGATTGTACAAGGGAGAACGGGAGACTGTTATAGCAAAACTTTGGTAGGGAGAAAGAACGAGTTACATTTTGTTAAAATACCATAAAAAAAGTAGCTAAATTAAATAAATAAATAATTAATCCAAATTACTTTTTAACTGCCAATACATACTCTCTACATAATAATAAAGCTGTTTATATTTTTAATTATTACCTTTTACTTGTTTCAGTCACTGAACTGCAGCCATGCTGGGCACCACCTAGAAGTGTTTAGTTGAACAAATCAATCTCAGTTCTGTTTTTAATAGTCTGGTACATATTTTATCGGTCAGCCAAATTCACTGCCAAGGAATTGGTCAGCCCAGGGATATAACGGAAGCATTTGCCCAAGTTGTCACGCACTGGAGCTGAACTCGAAATTACATGCTTACAAAGCGAACTTCTTAGCCGCACAGCCTTATGTCTAAATGAAAAGAAATAAAGAAATCTTATTGACTACCTTCAATAAAATCATGAAAGAAGCAAAGATGAAATTAAATCAATCATGGCAGTGAATTTGCAGAATCGTTAGAGCAGCGGAAAAAATAATGCCGAGCTGTTAGTTTATACGGTGGCGATAAAATATGTAAGAACGAACAACCATGGACGCGAATGTGGTTGCATGTTTAAGTTGTCTGCTTTGCCAGCCACATGGTTACAAATTCGATTCCACTCACTCATTCACTCACTCACTCACTCAATCACGCACTTTCTCTCCCCCTCTCCTCTTACTTCACACACACACACTCACACACACACAAACACACACACACAAGCATACTTATCAATTATATTATATAAACGAGAATGCATGCATGTATGCATGTATGTATGTATGTATGTATGTATGTATGTATGTATGCATGCATCTATGTATGTATGTATATATGTGTATATATCACCGAAAGGCCCGAAACAGTGATCTTGGACCAAAACGGATATGATTTTCGAAATGTGTGTCCCAACGACAAGGTTTTCGGCTATAATTAATCAAAAAATTTAGTTTTCTACATGAAATAACTGAGCATTTATATTGACAATTCTACCACTCTCTAGCTATCTCCATCAGGCTCTCTCTCTCTCTCTCTCTCTCTTTCGTCTTTCCCCTTTCTATATATATTTACTACACTCTTTATCTTTCTCTGTCTCTATATGTATATCTATATACTATCTCCTCTCACATACTATCTCCTCTCCCTCTCTCTTGATATGACATGTAATTGCTTTCATGTTGTTTAAAACCACGTCGTTTAAATCTTTACTTTCATTTTATGATAGACAACTATCACACAGAAAATGCTAGCTTCCAAAATCCTATATTTTGATTGGGTAAAGATAATCAAACTTTAAACCTCTGTAACATTTTTCTAGAATTTTTCTGGAAACAAATGAATCCAAAAATCGGATTTAGAATAACGAAGTATATCAGTTCAGCAAATTTCAAAATTTTCTCTTAATTTAAAAATTTCCAAAATATGTGACAGCAACAGAAAAGATCTCTCTCTCTCTCTCTCTCTCTCTCTCTCTCTCTCTCTCTCTCTCTCTCTCACTTTCTTTCTCTCACTCTCTGCAAGCGCATAGCGCTCACGATAAGTGATTTGTATTAGCGTGTTAATGTGTGTGTGTGTGTCTGTGTGTCTGTGTGTCTGTGTGTGTGCGCATGCGTATAAGGAATTTCATTCGGTTGACCGAGTCGAAGGAACCTCACAAATCACCAGCAGCGAGCTAAGAAAAATCTGTACTTGTATGCAACAAATGTAAAAACAAAAACTTCGTTTAACGAGACTGTATAAGTTGCTCCAAATAATGCAGAAATCTGTCCTGATCAAGATGTCTATTCGTCGGAGATGACATGATGTGACACGCAACAAAGCAAATTGAAATAAGGACGTTTTATTGGGAAAAAACCGCCCAGCAAGGACGGGATACCGGACTAGTATACACAGACAGACAGATACACACACACATATACACATATTTACACACATGCAAACATATATATGTATGGCGCAGTGACAGTTGTGGTTAAGAAGCTTGTTTCGCAACTACGTGGTTTCCGGTTCAGTCTTATCGCATGGCACCGTGGGCAAGTGTCTTCTGCTATGACTATTGGCCGACCAATGACTATCAGGAATGGCCTCGGGTAAAACAACGACCTCTGTATATTTGCATGTATGTGATTTGCCTGCGTAGATTCTAAATTATTCATTATTTTTGATGTTTGAAAGTGCACAACGAATTAATGTCTTTAAAATTTTGGACATAACTATAAAAGGCGACATTGGAAAACACTCCTAATTAAACGTAGGATGTTTCTGCCAAGTGATTATATGAATATGGCCTGTTATCATATTAGCTGAGCTGTCACAAGAAATGCAGCCCCACACCTGAGAATTAATATACTGTGTCAGACATAAAGATTGGCTTGTCACGGTTGGAATACCGGTTTTAAGCTAGATCTGAACGAAAGGGAGATATAAATGACTACTCATGCCCGTCAAGGCTGGTGAAAGAGAATTCTATCACGTATATATTTTTTTTTATTTTCAAGAGTCTATAGACTGCAATGACACGTTTATTTCATAATATTGGTTCTCAGAGAAAGAAATAATGGCTTCAAATTTTGGTGCAAGGACAGTAGTTTTGGGGGAAGAGGCCAAGTCGATTACATCGATCCCAATGCTTACTGGTACTTATTTTATCGACCCCGGAAGGATGACAGGCTAAGTCGATCTCGGCGAAATTTGAACTCAGAAAGTGAAGGCGGACAAAATGCCGCAAAGCATTTCCCCCGGTGTGTTAATGATTCTACCAGCTTGTCGCCTTAAAAAAGATATTACGATTGAATAAAAGCTGATGGAATAACATCTGATTCTGTTTCTCCCCATGTGTGTTCTGATAACTTCAGACATATGACCGGAAGTTTTAAGACCACCCAATCTTTTTTCCTTCCGACAGTATGCATCGTGGGGTGGAGGTGTCACAGTATCCAATGTACCAGTCATTCTTCCATTAAGACAGCAGCGTGTGATTTGAGGGAGTTGGCTATTATTTCTAGCAGGTCTAGCGACTGCATCGATACGCCGTCCATTGATCCAAGGTTATTTACTGAATATACATGTGCTCGCCTAATGTGCAGAAATCGCTTTTGCAAAAATATATTCACTATGGGTCACATGTTCAAAATAATCGTTCTAATTTTAAGCGAACGCTAACGTCATTGTCCTTCAGTAAGTTCTGCTACTTTTATCGATTTATTTGTCTGTTTAACGCTGGCTTTTGCTCTCACAAACTACATCCATATACATGTACATACATGAAGCGGTACTGAAAAGTTCCTAGCTTAAAGAGTATCGTGAAAGGCCTAGGTGGAGGACCAGTCTTTCGAGTACTTTTACAGGGCTTACAACAACTGAAGGACCGCTGCAATAAATGTGTAAACCTGAGAGGAGAAAAACGTTGGATAAAAATCATAATTAACTGATTCTCCTGCGTTTTCTTTACCCTAAGCCAGGAACTTTTCAGCACCCTCCTCGTAAATATCCAATCAGACACAAAATCTTTCTTTTCTATCTATCTATCTATTTATCTATCTATCTATCTATCTATCTATCTATCTATCTATCTATTTTTCTTTGCACGATCCCTTTTGATCGAAATTCCCCCCCCCCCCTCCCTTTTTTGTTTGTCCCCCAAAAGAAAAGCTCTACATTATATTTTGTCCACTTTCGGTATTTCGCCCTCTGTGGCCATAATAAAAAGATATCTAACTATCTATCTATCTATCTATCTATCTATCAATCTATCTATCTATCTATCTATCTATCTATCTG
>NC_142929.1:149161431-149173931 GCF_046866305.1 Octopus bimaculoides | reverse complement strand
TGCGTTGTCGCCGTCGCACTGCAAATATCGAAGTGAAATGATACAAATTAAATCAACTGAATCACACTCAAGTGTCTAAAACAACTTCTAATGGGTTCTCCTCGACGGTCTATGGAAAAAGAAACTTGGCGGAAATGCCAATTTACAAGGTATTGGAAATAATGAAATAGCTGTGTTCCGTTTAGACTGCAAAATGTCGAGAATTGACTGCAATTCACACCTAGTGCAAAGGCGCGCGCGCACACACACACTCACACACGCACACACATTCACAAATGCACCAGAACATTATCTTTCTTTCCTTCTTTCTCTCTCTCTGCCCTCCCGTCGTTCTCTACTGTGCAGATGTCCTCGTTCAGCATGATTAAAGCTTTAAGTGCAGACCAAGTGATTCTTTGTTCCAATTTGTTTTTCGCATTATTATTATTATTATTATTATTATTATTATTATTATTATTATTATTATTATTATTATTATTATTATTATTATTATTATTATTATCATTATTATTATAATTATTCTTACCTTTATTTCCTTCTCGCTATAATTCTCTCTTTCCTTCTTGCAAATTTTTTTCTTCTCATTTTTTTTTCTGTTCTCTTTTCCGTTTGTTTGTTTTGTCAATCCCCGCCCCCATCGACAATCGTTTTTTTTTTTAATATATATTTTTGTACTTCCTTTAATCTTTTTCGGTTTTTCTTTGCTTTTTATCTCCTTCTTCACTTGATTTGCATCTTCTTTTCTACTTGTACTTTGTTTCTTGACTTTTATTATTAATATTGATTCCTTGAAGGTGATAGCATGGCATAATTGTTAGAGCACCAACATACATACCTTCACTCAATTTAGAGCAATCTTTAAACCTGTGTTCCAGTTATACTCCCACCAACAATTTCAACTCCGTGTTTCATTCTTCCGGGTTACAAAATAAGTACCAATCGGTTGTGTTGTCAAGATAAGTATGTGTTGCTAAGATATTTGATTTCAAACGAAGTGCTTACGAGCTCTGTGTCACTAGACACATCCAAAAATTATTTTATACAATATCCTCGGATTATATAGCTAATCAGTGGGATTTGGTCAACTGAATCGGTGCGGATTCACGCATGCGCGCATCCTATATGTGCATGTACATATGTGTATTTGTTTTATGCTTACATCGGTTTTACAATGGGCGTTGCTTATGCCATGATCTCTTTTGGCATGTACCAAAAGTGGTTCGACAAAATGAGATTGATAAAATAAATACAGGAGGACATAAGTACTAGTTATCGATAGGATCGACAACTGTTTCAAAATAATGTGCCACTCCTTTTCATGCGGAGCCCAAATGCAGCTGGGAGATTTAGACAGCATAGACAATTATGAGAGAAAAAGAATTGATTTCAGTTATTGAGTGGTATGTCACTTATGGAATCCCAAAAGAATTAAAAGCAAAGTTGGAATTGGTGGAGCAAGTAAGAATTACGTTAAGCAGGTTATCCAACGCCCAAATGAATCTGCCATTTCCTCTGCTTTGAAGATGTTACTTGGAATTCATTCTAATATTCATTGAAGTTAGGGCGGCAGGATCGTTAGCATGTCTTTTCGTTCTGAGATCAAATTTCGCCGAGGTCAAATTTACTTTTCATCATTTCCGGGGTCGATATAATAAGTACCAGTTAAGCACTGGAGTCGAAGTAATAGACTTACCTTTTCCCTGAAATTGCTGGCTGTATATCAAAATTTGAAATCGTTATTTATTGAAGTCCCTTCATGTTTCAAATTGAATTTCACTTTTCTTCCCTTCTTAAATTAATTATATACTAGGCATCGGCGGTGATGTATAACTTCGGTGATATTTCTTCTCGATAACTTTTGGTATTATGCCAATGTGGAAAATTCTTTTCTTCTAAGGCAGAAGAGTAATAAGCTCTCTTTAAATGTTTACTCGTCTTCCAAATGTAGAAATGCTTCTAAATGTAGTGGAAGACCACCGTCAATGACCGGTATGTTTTGTTTTTAACTTATCACAGAAATATCAAAAAAAGAAATTCGCTTTCGGTGGAATTTAAACAAAGACGTAAAAGGACGTACATTAACCTCATTATGTATCTACCTGGGTATTTCAAAGGCGATGGACTTGCAGAATCGTTAGAGCGTCGAACAAAAAATGCTCTGCGGTAACTGTTCCATCACTTTGCATTCAAATTCCGTCAAAATGAAATACACATTCCACTCATGCTTTCGTCATTGAAAACGTGCTGGTCTAGAATGAGAGTGGAAAACCCATCCGAGCGAGCCTTGACTTACATACCTTTCCGGCAAGTTCATTTAGTAAGGTTAATAATCTATTAAGATCAGCTTAATCAATTATACTTCTTAATAAATTCGCGCCAGTTAGACCAGGGGTTCTTAACAGAATTTTTTTTTATCCATGGACCTTTCAATTACTATTTTCTTCTGGTGGACCACTGCATCCATTCGGTGTTTAAAAACTAGTTTTATAGAAACTTCTTTCAAAATTCCAATTTGGTTTTTCACACATTAATTTATATAGGATGAAGTATGTAAAATGTTAGAGAAAGAAACCTGGCTGTTTCTTGCAATACATACGAATATATATATATCGAAAGCAAAATTCTTTCTAGCGTTCTTAAAATACTATTGTGAATCCTCAATTTACTATTCTTTTGCATACCCCCCCCCCCATATTATATGGACCCTCACTGGCCATATGGACCTCATCTGAGAACCACTGAGCTAGACGATGCGTAAAACGAAAAATCATCCCTCGCAGAGATAGTGACAATATTGTAATATGAAGATAGAATTAATAATGTTAATGAAAAGTTAAAGAAAAATGAAACTTTAAGCTTCTTTGTTTTTAAAAATTTGTTTACACACACACACAAACACATTCGCACGCACACACGTACACGCGCGTTCACACACACATACACAAACATATATACACACATACATACATATATACACATGAGCGCACGCATGCACGCACAACACACACACACACACACATACACACACACACACACACACACACACGCATGTCCTTCTTTTTATCACTTCTCAGTATAGAATGTATATTTTACAGTCATACATATTGATGCGAACAAGTTGCTGATCCAAATCAAAGAAGAACGCATTGTTGTGTTTGACATTGGAAGCATATCACTCTTAACTGGGTAACTGGGTCCTGAAGGCCATCACGAAACTGCTAATAAAAAGCTAAAACAGAATTATTATTATTATTATTATTATTATTATTATTTTATGACTTTTTACTTTTGACTTTTGTTTTGCATTTGTACCAGTTGGATCCAAGTCTCACCCAGAGATCTCAAGAGACAACAAGTTAGAAGTTCATGTAGGTGTTATGCCTAGGGTACCATATATTTGGATTTGTACAGTTTTGTTCTATTGAATGTTTAAGAAACCATAAGAAAATGATGTGTTTGTTTTAAAATTTGAGATCACATAGACAGTATTTTACGTAGGATATGGGCAGTTCCCATGAGCACTATCTTTTGAACTTCAGCCATTTTGGGGTTTCCTGGTATTTGATCTAGGTAGTAATCAACCCGTTTCGCTGTCATTCCCAGGGCACCTATGACAATAGGTATTGTTTTCGTCTTCAGATTCCACATTTTGCTAATTTCTATTTCAAGATCTTTATATTTGCTCAGTTTTTGGTAGGTCTTGACAGATACGTTTATATCGATTGGGACAGTCATATCAATGAGTATTATTATTATTATTATTATTATTATTATTATTATTATTATTATTATTATTATTATTGTTATTATTATTATTCAGGTGACTGCCTGGAATCGAACTCGGGATCTTGGGGTTAGTAGCAGTGACCTGAATAATAATAATAATAATAATAATAATAATAATAATAATAATAATAATAATAATAACAACAACAACAACAACAACAACAACAAAAATAATAACAACAACAATAACAACAACAGTAATAAGAATGATAGTAATAATGATAATAATAATGATTATTATTATTGTTGTTGTTGTTGTTATTATTATTGTTAAAATTTAAGGTGGAATACTTGCGCAGACTGAGACTGATCCTTAAGTCAAAATTAAACGAACAGAATAAGATTGAAGCTATCAACATCTGGGCGGTTTCACTCTTTAGATATGGAGTAAGAGTAATCGCATGGATAGTAGACGAACTAAACAGCTTAGACATAAAGACAAGGAAGTTGCTAACTAGATATGGGATGCTCCACCCAAAAAGTAACACAGACAGATTGTATGTAATTAGAAAAAGATGGGGAAGAGGGCTGATTGGATGTGAACACAGCATTAGAGCAGAAGAAAGCAACATAGCATGGTATGTAAAAATTTCACAGAACCACTATTATTGGATGTAAGAAGGTCAGGCTTGTGTAGGATGGAAGATTGTAAAGATAAAGCACTGTACACGCACTTGAGAATGAATGAAACTGAAAATAGATGGATAAAGAAAAGTATGCATGGAAAATTTCATAGGGATGTTGAAGTTTAGACAGACAGAGAAAAAAGATGGTTATGGATGACTAAAAGTGATTTAAAACCGGAAACGGAGGCTCTGATCTGTGCTGCCTAAGAGCAAGTATTAAGAACCAATTACATCAAATACAGAATAGATAACACATCAGAAAGTGATAAGTACAGAATCTGTGGACAAAAATGGTGAAACCGAATGGCATATTACCAGTCAATGTACGCCGTATGGCATATTACCAGTCAATGTACGCCGTATAGCATATTGCCAGTCAATGTACGCTACTAGCCCAGAAAAAATATAAGAGACGTCATGACAATATAGCAAGGAATGTCCATTGCACACTTCACAACAAGTATGGACATGACAGAACAAAACTTGGTATAGACATAAACTCGAAGGCATCATCGAAAATGATAATGCAAAGACCCTATAAGATTTTATGATTCAGTGCGACCATGAGACAGAGAATAGAAAACCAGACATAGTGTTAATTCAGAAAGACAGCAAACTATGCTGGATCGTAGATACAGCATGCCCAGCTGACAAGGTATGCGATAAGGAAGAAAGAAAAGTCGACATATATGATAGGTTAGCTTGGGAGGTTGGGCAGTTGTTGTCGCTGGTAAAGATGTTTGTAGTATGAATAATTGTCGGAGCCCTGGGAACAGTGAGTAAAAATCTTGATAAGTACATGGAACAAATAGGGGCTGCAAAAAGGGTGGAGCACTTGCAAAAAACAGTATTGCTTGGAACCGCTCGAATACTCCTGATGGTGCTCGAAAAATATGGGGTATTACCATAGTTCACTGGTAGTGAACAGCTGGCACCGTAGTACATCTTCAGTGTTAGAAGCTGTGCAAAGACAATAAATAATAATAATAATAATAATAATAATAATAATAATAATAATAATAATAATAATAATAATAATAATAGTAATAATGATAATAACAATAATAACTTTCAACAACAACATCAACATTACATACATTGCATTGTGCACTTAGCGCATTCAAAGTAACGCATAGACCTAAAACTTATTAAACAAAATCTTACGAATCAATTTACGGGGATCGCAGTCAAATCACAGAAGGAAATCTCCCAAACAATACAAAAATAATAATCGTTTGCTCCAAATATGGTAATACAAAAATACACACACACACACACACACACACACACACACACAGAGGCACACACAGGCACACGCACGCGCGTACACACAGATGAAAATAATGAAAAAAACATATATACAGAATTAATGTTTTATCAATTTGCTCGACTCATTGTGACATGATCTTTATGGTGTTCAGTCTCAAAGAGCGGAAGTAAAATTGATTTGTTGTCCGTTAATAATGACTTCGAAACAAAGCGATCGTCACAAAGTATCTATATAATTCTAGCGCATCTGTTTAGGACCCGCATGGAACTGGATCTTTAATTCATTGGTTCTTAATGTGTGTGCAGTACGCATCGGTAATATCTGTGAGTGTGTGCAAGTACAAATGGTATAGATATATGTGTGATGTGGTGCGAGTGATATATGTATACGTGAGAGAGAGAGTCGTGTGTAAGATGTATGTACATGGTTGTGTGAACATGTGTGTGCATGTTTGTATATGAAGGTGTATGTTAATATAAGTGTGTGTATAGTGTCTATAACCATTATATCTGCGTGTTCTCTGGATGTACCCGCCAGGCCTTCCCGTTATTGTTATTGATGTTAATACCATTGTTATTACCGTTATTATCATCATGGACATAATCACCTTTCCGCAACCCTTCCTCTCCTTCTTTGCCATAATTATCATATTCTCTCCACTACTATAATCACCACCACCATCACTATTACCATCACTACCATCATAATCCTAAATTTTCACCACCCTGTCATCACCTCCGTCTTCAACGTCTCCGTCATTATCACTGTTACCGTCACCCACACCTTTTACTATTCGACGAGTATTAAAATTGAATTTAAAGACCATGTCAACACAGCTACTTGACCAAAAGCCTCCGAGCCCCTGGTGTTGTGGTGCTGCATAGAATAAAGGTAATTGACCCAAGCGTGCAGTCAAACAATAAAGAATGGCAAGAAGGAAGAGAGAATTAAAGGGGTAATAAGAAAGGGACAGTATAAATATAATAGGGAGGCAAAGGATGAGTGAACAACAAGGAGAAAACAAGGGAAAAATTGCATCCTCCTCATCTTCCTCCTCCTCCTGATCATCATCATCATCATCATTTAACATCCGTTTTCCATGCTGGCACGGATTGGACGGCATGTCTGTCGATATACGCATATTAGCGCGCTTACGAGTGTGCGTGGTATGTATTTACACAAATGTATATACATAGGCGCAGGAGTGGCTGTGTGGTAAGTAGCTCGCTTACCGACCACATGGTTCTGGGTTCAGTCCCACTGCGTGGCACCTTGGACAGGTGTCTTCTACTAGAGCCTCAAGCCGACCAAAGCCTTGTGAGTGGATTTGGTAGACGGAAACTGAAAGAAGCCCGTCGTATACATATGCATATATATATATATATATATATATATATATATATATATATATGTATATGTGTGTGTGTGTGTGTGTGTGTGTGTGTGTGTTTGTGTGTGTGTCTTTGTGTGTGTGTGTTTGTCCCCCCAACATCGCTTGACAACCGATGCTGGTGTGTTTACGTCCCTGTAACTTAGCGGTTCGGTAAAAGAATAAAAGAATACACTATATTTACATACACGCATACATATATGCAAAATACTTACATACATATATACACACATCCATATATACATACATACGTACATACATACATACATACAAACATACATATATACAAATTCACATACATACGTACAACAACTATCTATAGGACAAGGAGCAAAAGGCATACACTGTTGTAGAGGTCAGCTACCCAGAGGTTGTGAATGAACCATGAAAATCCAGGAACATTTACTGTGATCTAATGAGGAACTTACAACCCGAATATAAATTTTCATTTGTATCTATCATGCATTAGAGAATGTGTCGGCAGATTCACATGCAAACATAGACCTACTAGGTTTCTCGAAGAAAGTGCAAAAGAAAATGCCGCACCTTTTCCCAATCCAATCTATTAGCGGCATCTGCAATCATTCTAGGTGTCTGCATTGACAATTGAACCAACACACCAACTCAACCACGTATTTACAAGCATTGGGAAATCTCTTGACTTAAAGAGTTAATTGATATGAATATAATCTTGAACTTTAACTTAAAATATACTTCTCACAATGATGCACGCACAGACACACGCACACACAAACACATACACACACACACAGCACATACATACAAACGCACACACGCACACACATACCTGTACTCTTTTAATCTTTTACTTATTTTAGTCATTTGACTCTGGCCATGCTGAAGCACAGCTTTTACGAGCACATCGACTCCAGGACTTATTCTTTGTAAGTCTAGAACTTATTCTATCGGTAACTTTTCCCGAACCGCTAGTTTACGGGGAAATAAACACACCAGTATCGGTTGTCAAGCGATGTTGGTGGTGGTGGGGTATAAACATAGACACACAAACATTTACACACACACACACATGTATATGTATATATATATATATATATATATATATATATATATATATATATATATATATATATATATATATATATATATATATATACATATACACGACGGGCTTCTTTCAGGTTCCATCTACCAAATCCACTCACAAGGCTTTGGTCGGCCCAAGGCTATAATACAAGACACTTGCCCAAGGTGCCACGCAGTAGGACTGAACACGGAACCATGTGGTTGGTAGGAAAGCTATTACCACACAGTCACTCCTGCGCATATATATATATATATATATATATATATATATATATATATATATATGTGAGAAAAAATACAGAAAATGGGAAATATATGTGTAACAATTAGAAAATGGAGGATAATATGCTGAACCCAACTACTTGCAGACGGTGTATCCCGTTGAATTCATTAAGTTAATTCATAGCAAAAGTGACAAAAAAAGGAAGAAAAGAAAAAGAAAGAAAGAACCAAAGCACAGGTGTCCATGGCAGACTATGTTATTTCGCCAACATGGTTTACATATAGAAGTACAAAGTACATAAGGAATTAGAGGATATATATACATATATATATATATATATATATATACATATATATATATATATATATATATATATATACATATATATATATATATATATACATATATATATATATATATATATATATATATATATATATATATATATATATATATATATATATATATATATATATATATATATATATATATATATATATATATATATATATATATATATTTATTGCAGGGCAATTATAATGATGATGACGATGAAGATAATGATGCTGTTGCTACTCCTTCTAATATATTTTATTGGGTACAGGTCTCAGTTAGAGGCAGTACAAAAATTTTATTGTAGTAAACGTATAATAAAGCAGGGAGAATTTACATGGATTGATATTTTGAAATCAACGATAACAAGTAAAGTAATAAGCAGTGAAAACGATATTGTACAACACCCATAATAACAATTTTCTAAGAAGTCCAGTAACTTCAGTGGAAGTGATAAGTCGATATCATCGAAATCTGTGCATAAATTGTACTTATTTCATCGATCCCGAAAGGGCGAAAAGCAAAGTCGACTTCGGTGACATTTGAACTCAGATCGTAACCAGAAGAAAGGCTGCTAGGCATTTTGTCCGCTGCTATAACGATTCTGCCATCACACGCTTTAACAACCATAATAACAATGGTTTCAAATTTTAGCACAAGGCCAATAACTTCGGGGTTGGGAGTAAATCTATTACATTGATCCTAGTACTCAAATGTCATTTATTTTATCGACCTCGAAAGGATTATTTCTTTTATTAGCTACGTGAACTCAATACATTAGAGACAGCACAAATGCAAAACACAAGAGTATAAGCAACAAAAATACAAAACATTATTCGTCAACCCAAATATAATATCAATAACATTAATAACTATTATTATCAGTGAAAAATGAAGGCAGTGGAAGATGATAAGAATGAGAATGAAGGTGGCAGCGGAGAATGACATTAGATCAATAAAGTAAGTACCAGTCAAATAGCTCAGGATTTGATCTGCCTAATCGGGTATATCCGTTTCGTGAAACTTCCGGTCTCGTGCCTTTCTCAGAAATCGTTATCATTGTTTATTTTGTTTTCCGAATCATAACAATATTTTTTGCTGAATTGTTTTCTGTTTAAATATTATTGATATTTGCTTCATTGCTCATCTGAGTGCGTCAGTACGTTCGTTTATTTTAAACGCGCCTTTGTCACACATTGTTGAAAATGAGAGCTTTGCTGACGATGCATAACTCTTTACAGAAACGATATCAGCGTAGTGTCTCATAACAAAACTTACTTATAAGTAAATCCCGGGTGTAAAAGATCGTTATAAACAATTTCCGTTCACTATTAAGAACTAATACGTCATTTCACGTTAACAAAGGCCCATGTAAAAACCTATAAACTATAATAAATATTATCAATCAACAAAGAAAGAATACGCAAATAAGTCTCCGTTTCTTTGTAGGCTGATAAAGCTTTTATCGTTATATCCCTTAGGTGTACATTTTATCAACATACGTCAACTCATTGATGTTGATGGTGGTGGTGGTGTGGTGTGTGGGGTAGTGGTGATGTTGTGCGTGCGAGTGTGAATGTGTGCGTAAAAACACACACGTGAGCACATATATACATGTCATATGATATATATACATATATATCATTCAACATATATATGTGTGTGCCTTTACGCACACATTCACACTCACGCACATATATATTGATACATACATACATACATACATGCATATATATATATATATATATATATATATATATATATATATATATATATATATATATATATATATATATATATATATATATATACATATATATACATATATATATATACATATATATAAATATATACATATATATATGCATATATATATATACATATATATATATATACATGTATATATATATATATATATATATATATATATATATATATATATATATATATATATATATATATATATATATATATATATATATATATACATACATACATACATATATATATATATATATATATATATATATATATATATATATATATATATATATATATATACATATGTGTGTGTGTGTGTATGTGTGTGTGTGTGTGTGTATGTGTGTGTGTTAATAAATACGTATTCTATCATATATATGTGTATATGATACACACAGAAACGCGCGCACGTACACACACAAATGGAATACTTATAAGTTGAATATGTATATATATATATATTATATCATACGTATATGACACATATATATATGTTCTATAAATGTAATATATATTTTTTCAATATGTGAGCTCGTGTGCTTCATATAATGAAAGAAAGCATTTGAATCTGAAAAGGGGGCTATGTGTCCAGAGAAGATTCTACAAGAATTGCTGACAAACGTAAAACAAATAGTTATATCGTGACGAACTAAAATTTTAGTCTGCTATAGCCTGAGGCTATATATATATATATATATATATATCATATATGTGTACAGGACGTCACCAACAGTAAACAACATAAAATATGAAAACAAATGAGTTCAATATGCAACAGCGAGAGAAACAAATGGAAAACAGGACAAGTAACAGAAAGAACAACACTTCATCAGTTGTTGGCTGTTTGTCTACTCCTCATTTTGAGCATTCAACGACGATATGAGTCTTCGAAGACAGTTGCTCCCATAAATACCAAAATAGAATTTTGTATTTATGGAGGGTAAAAGTTGGGAGCAAAAACACGATAGTGGAAACATACAAGGAAACCAAACAAAATCAAACATGGAGGGTCGTTAGACAAGAACGAGGGTAAACTAGCGAACGCTATATATGTATATATGTGTATGAGTATAATGTATATATTCATGCACATATAAACATACATACACACATACACAAAAACGCAAACACACACATATTGCATACGAAAAATAAACCTAATGTTCCTTTCGCCTGATTAAGTAACGTTTAGTAAGACACAAAGAAAACCTGTTAGAAGAAAATTATCAGCAAGTCGATGCTCCCAGGGTGAAATGAACTACAAATTATTACTCCCAGTAGACACAGAGTATTGTTGTTACTAACAGTAACATCCGACTTTAAATCGACACCTTTTAGACTTAACGATTGTTCAACAATATTAAGGGTTGAATTTTGGAAGAATACGGCGGATTGGAATCGATGCCAATAAATTCATTTTTTTTTTTGCTCCTCTGCTCAATGAACCGATTGCAATGTGAGTTTAAATTAGCTTTTTGTATCATTTTATTATTACTAATTTTTACTACTACTACTACTACTACTACTACTACTGCTGCTGCTGCTGCTGCTGCTGCTTCTACTGCTGCTGCTTCTACTACTACTACTACTACTACTACTACTACTACTACTACTACTACTACTACTACTACTACTTAATAATAGTAATAATAATCCTTTCTGCTATAGACACAAGACCTGATATTTTGGGGGAGGGGACTTGTCGATTACATCGACCTTAGTGTTTCACTGGTATTTAATTTATCGACCCCGATAAAATAAGTGCTCCTATGAGACCTATTTTTTGTTATATGACGCCGGGAAAATTGCTTAGCAGCATTTCGTCCGTCTTTACCCTCTGCGCTTAAATTCCACGAGGATGAATTTTGCCTTTCATCGTGTCGGTGTCGATAAATTAAGTACCAGTAAAACATTGGGTTCGATGTAATCGACTATCCCCCTCCCCCGAATTTCAGACCTTGTGCCTATATTAGTAAGGATCATTATTATTATTATTATTATTATTATTATTATTATTATTATTATTATTATTATAGTGTTAGTAGA